>NC_057811.1:58569724-58610050 GCF_018294505.1 Triticum aestivum
CTACCGTGTGCGCCTCATCGCACCATCCTCCTCTTTCCGTCTCCTCGGGCCATCCCTCTAACATCCCCTCCCCCGTGCACTAGAACAACGAACATCGGATTGATATGAAGTTGTTTTTACGGCGACTGAGGAATAGTGTTTGTGCACGGATATACCAATACAATATTATTTTTCTTTGAGGCACCAAGAAACTATTCTTGTGCCCACAAACATGAGATAATTATTGCATATCCTTGTATGATAAATGCCGTTACTAAATGTTGGTGAACCTGCATTTGTTTACAGATTCGTCAAGAGGGCAAATTGCTTCTGTGATTTCATTAAAAAAGGTTGACTCAATTTATAAGGAAAACTAGACAAAAAATCATACAATTGCTTGATTGATTAAGGGACAATCAAGGGAATACCCCCACCATAAGCAAAAAAAGCAAACAACCTAGTCGCAACCAGCCAATTCAACCTCCACCACGTACCCACCCTCTACTCGAAGAGAAGTGAGCAGGATCTTTGGAAATGCCTTCAAGAAACACGATGCCCGCAATTAAGCACCGTCAGCACCGACATTGACCCCTCGATCAATAAAACTTCTGCTCAAAAACTGCCTACGACTCGCTGCCGAGACCTGGAAAAGGGTCTGACCACACCAACACCCACCACGGAAGCCTAAAAAGTGACAAACCATGGCCTAGTGGAGAGGTGAAACCCTGGAGCGTTGACTCCCATGGAAAATGCGCCACCACACCATCGTCACTAGTAACCAATCCCCATCGGAAGCAAAGCCTTCGCATAGATCCCTTCGCGCCTCCACCTCACGGAGCCCTGGGGAAGCCACCCCAGCTCCTTACTTGGCAGCCGCAGGCATGTGCACCAATGTCTCTGGAGCTCCAAGGATGTGTTGCGCCATGGAGTTTAAGAGCGTCTGCTCTGACAACAAGTGATCGCTAGAGAACATCTAACATGAGAAAAGGCATGACACGCACGCACGCAAGTCTTTCAGGCTCTGGAACGGACTGTTAACACACACACACAATTGTTCTGGGTTGTATAAGCAAGATTTTGGAGATGCGCTCACCCGAGATTCTTGATGGCTCCCAAGCCCGAAACCATGCAGCATAATATGACCCGCATCTCTCTCTCCCTCTCTGTGTGTATGTGATGTAAAACTATATGACATCGGTCATAGCCTTTTATTTGCGGGAAACATCAGCTCCAGCCGTGTACAATGACGGTAGATTTGTGCCGTGACCCGCAGTTAGAGCTCAACATGTGAACACCTGCTTCATGCATTTGTAAGAGAAAAAATCGTGCATCTTTGGTTTAAAATTTACAAAAGTAGAAGCAATTTTACTGCCCTCCGCAGCCAACAGGGAAGGCTTTGCAGCACTGAATTAAGGACCTTGATCAAACAAAAGGATTGTACGACAAGTCGAGGCATGTCCATCCTATCAAGGAAGTTAGAGAGGTAGATACTTTCATTTACTCATGATTCACACATAGAAAAATAAGACGAGTCATGAACTCAAACTGTAACTCATTACCGGTTCGCCATCGTCCAGATATTTTAAGGCACACGACTGTTACTCGGTTTCTGTGCAAGGAATTAATGTTTTCTACCTTAAAATGTGCCAAACATACTAAAGCTAATCCTAACGAGACACCGATGGCGATACTGATTATAGGCATTTTGGCTGCTCAGTGCACTGTGCACCTATAACTAATTAAGATGATCAGTAACATTGCTATAAAAACAATGATCAATAACTTTATATATTTTCTTAAAATGTCAAAAAGATTAAAAATAGTATTATTCGAGAAATAGAGTTTTCATAAAATTCCCATCATTATGGTTCCTTTCTCGCACAACCCCACGACGGCGTCCAACACGATGTCTAGATTGCGAAATCATGATTGACTGGGCCTTATCATGGACGCGGTGATTAACGCCCCCGACCGACTGGCCTTGTTGCAGCCCCCCTGAGACTCCGGTCACTTGGTGGTCTTCTTTTATTATTTCTTTTGTGATTTCTCCGGGTATCTTTGTGTTGACGTCCCAACATAATTTTCTATTCCTAAGCTGCACTTCAACATGTTGTATGAACATGATGATTGTTATTATAAAGCGAGG
The DNA here is from genome assembly GCF_018294505.1 of Triticum aestivum. Lineage (NCBI taxonomy): Eukaryota > Viridiplantae > Streptophyta > Magnoliopsida > Poales > Poaceae > Triticum > Triticum aestivum. The sequence goes on from NC_057811.1 coordinate 58,571,850, forward strand.
CGAAAACCTATTTCGAGACGGCGTCGAGCACTACCTTCCCACCCGCTAAAGTACTAAATATTTCTGTCATTGGTGGTCAGAATAGCGTTTCGCATCCTCGTCGCTCCTTACCTCCTCCTTGATCGATCTCCGGAGTCCTGGGTACCTGCAGGGCCTTTGAACGTGCAAAAGACAAGAGACAACTCCGTTGCAATCAAACACATACATGATGTTAAATAAGCAAAGTCACTCCATCAATCCTTTGTACAAATACATTGGATTGTAACGATATGCCTCAACTCATTGCCTTAGTGATTTACTCACGCATGTCGATCGGATCACAAGTTGAAATCATTCCAGAAGATATCAAGAGGGATGTTTCATTTATAATATGTCTTACAATGGTTGCTAGATGTGATATATGATTACAAGTATGGCTAGTTTGGAGAGGGGTTGCAGCGGTGATGATGATGGCGGCGGGTATGGAGATGAGATGGAAAATGGCGGCAACTGGGTTGGAAGATGGTCTGTTTAGCGAATGGTGGTTTTTCGCCTCTTTCGTTGGGATTCTGGTGCTGGCCTCTTTATAAATGTTGGAGGGTTGGATCTCTTGGAGCTCCTGACATCTGGTGCGACCATTGAGTATCCAATTTCTTCTATTCTTCCTCCATTTTCCTTGTTCCTTATAAGTGATGACTATCCATATTTACATTCTTTTCCCTTGGAAACAAAATAAACAAAGGATTTCATGATCTCTCGCATTCACTAGTCGTTACTGGCATATCAAAGTGATTTTCTTGAAAATTCCGAGATTATCCGGTTTAAACAACGGTGTGATCAACATAAAAATATCACTCATCAAGGATGCCGAGGGTGAGCTCCCTTGCATCGGTGGCCTGCACGTCGTCTAGGTCCTTGGGCCCCCCAGTCTCGGGGGAGTTAGCGTGCAACATCTTGCTCCTCGTGTTCGCCGCCTCGGGCGACCAATGGATTAAGATAGACTGCGCAATGATAGTCGTCGACGGGCATCGCCGGGTCGTTGAAAGTAGCGTCTAGGCTGCCCACCTTGTCCACCACCACCTTCTGCGTGTTGTCATCCATCTTGTATGCCACAAACCTGTGCACACACGCCATGCAGCTTCTAGAACACCTCCACACACTCCTCGCTCATTGGCACCTTAGACATCGTGTTCGCCTGAACCAAAATCCCACCAAGATTAGTCATGAAGAACATATCAAATAGCTCGTACCGACCAAGAAAAAATAAGCAGCATAACAGATCATAATACTACTAGTTACCATCCAGGAGAGTGGCACCAACGGTGAATTGCGCACCCGCGCTGGCTAGCTTAAGCAGGCTGCTAGGGTTAGCAGCGACAGTGCACGTGGGAGCAAAGAACACTTGTAGCATGGTGAAATTGGCGGAGGGGATCGAGGGATAGGTGTACCGGAGATTGCTGGCAAAGCAAGCGACAGAGGTGCGGTGGTGGTCAGGAAATGCGGCAGGGAGCGAGCTCGGGGCGTGTTGTCCCATCTCTCCCACTGTGCCATCACCTCTGCCGCACAGAGGAAGGTGAGGGGTAAACACCGGGAAAGGAATATGGAGGCCAACGGTGCGGTCTCCGGCGGGGCCGTGGCTAGTGTGGACTCCCTGAGATATGACGGCCACATGACGTAAGGGCGAGGTCTAAGGACGAAGTGGGGAGCCTTTTTAAAGGCATATACGATGGTGCAATTGCCTGTGGTAGGCTGCATGAATGACATATTGATTGGCGATGGAGTTGAGCTGTGGACCGCACGAAGTCTTCTGCAATCGTAGCGATGAGAACGCGCGAGAAAACGCTCGAGAGGTGAAATTACACAAGGAATTCTGGTCTCAAAGGAGAGGGCAATGGGGATATGGCGAAATCTGTAGACGCTACGGACTTGATTGTATTGAGCCTTGGTATGGAAACCTGCTAAGTGGTAACTTCCAAATTCAAAGAAACCCTCAAATTAAAAGAGGGAGCCAAATCCATGTTTTAGCGTGACTAGTGGGCCCGAGCTCGAGATATTTCACCTGGTCGAATTGACCCAATGCAGCAACAAGACGCACCCGTTAGATCACCACCCAGAATTACACGCCTCCACAGTAAACAAGCTGGTGGAAGTAAAAGAAAAATACAAAAAAGGACGCAACCAACATAGGTAAACGAAACATGCAAAACACATGACCTCTTTTTTTTAACACAGTACATACGCAAGCACTTATACATACGCGTATACACTCACCCCATGAATGTACACGCGCACACCCTATCCCTATGAGCACCTCCGAGAGAGAAAGCCTCGCCGTCGATGGGAACGTCTCCTCCCACTGAAAGCGCATCGCCAGAAATCACTACTAGGGTTTTGAGGCTAGCAGCAGCCGCGCTACTACTACGGCGCTACAGCTAACTGTTAGTAGTAGCGCGGTCCGCACCCGCGCTAATACTGTTGACTATATCAGCAACGCTTTTCTGGAATGCGCTACTATTAGTTAGCTGTAGCAATTTCCTAGCCCCTCGCTACTGCTATATCTTTCATCATTTTCCCCCACTTCCTACCCTGTTTCGGTTTCAATAAACTGCAATTTCCAGATACGACTACTACATATCAATTTCATAAAGCATTATAGGTACTAGGTAGTACTCCCTCCGTTCCAAATTACTCGTCGTGGTTTTACTTCAAACCACGACGAGTAATTTGGAACGAAGGGAGAACTAGATAACAATTTCATGTATAGTCAACATGCATCCTCAAGCAGTACAAGGTCATATCGACGACGATCATCATATGTAGTTCTAGATGATATCAACGACGATCATCATATGTAGTTCTAGATGATATAGCCACACACACATATGTAGTTCTAGATGATATCGAAGACGATCATCATCCTCAAGCCTGGGCGGTGGGTGTTCCTGATAGTAATTAGGATGTCATGTCCAACACGAAGATTCTTGCCATCGAGGAATCTCTTACACCCAACCGAGTTTAAGTGTGTGCGACCGTCCGTGTCCACGCGGTAAGTCAGGTTGTGACGAAGCCCCTTGCGGTAAGGCGTAGTCCAGCTGAGCCTTCTTCATCAGGCTCGATACCATAACTTACAGATAGGCTCTTTGCCAATTTCTCAATAAGAACAACATATCAATTAATAAATAGTCTCACACATACTCTTGCAAATAGGTATATATGGATTATCTACACTATTAATAGTTCCTTAGATTCTACACTAATAAGCATGTGATCGAACTCTACACTAAAGCATATCATCGACTAGATTCCACACAACATATCATTGGACTCTACACTAAGCATATCATCGGATAATTTGCATTTGTAAGTATAACATACCATATCATGTCGATCGACCATGGTACTTGTCAGGCGGGTCACGAATGGCACCCCGACAAAGTCAGCACGTGGCGGAATTATGTCCCAAAGGTTACACACCTCCTCCTCGCTCAGCCTCATTCTTTGAGCTACGATGGCTTCATGAAGTGGATCCTCATCATCTTCATCGAGTGGGTCCTCATTATCTTCATCATCTTCGTCATCTTCATCATCTTCCACCAGGTTGATATAAATGACAGCCAACTTGGGTCTTTCTGCTCTGAAGGAGAAGCTGATCAACTCACCACCAGTAAGACGCATGCGGGCGAGGAAACGGGCCCATCCATCTCCTCCAATCTGCGTCCTTTCTCGACCTCCATAGTGTACGGCCCCCCAGGAGCCTCAAATGTCACAGTGTCTCCTGTCAGCTTGTTGAATTTCAACCTCACATTGCATGGGACGATCTGTGTAAAAAAAGCAAAATGACACAATGCAGTAATGCCAACACTAAAAATAAAATAGTTGTTACATTTCATATAATTTCTTACCGCCGCATGACGAAAACTCGGCTAGAAGTAGATGCCGAACAGCTTGCCAGTTGCAAGGCTACTGGCGCACCTTGACTTGCACAATCGACATGGTGGTGGTGGTGGCGGCGCCATTTTCCTAAAGCAATATGAGCAAGGATTAACGATCCACTTCACAGGAAAGAAAAATAATTGTTAAATCAAAATGCTCTATAAATCAACTAGCCTATTAAATCAACTTGCCTACTAAATCAACTAAATCAAAATGTTCTATAAATCAACTAGCCTATGAAATCAACTTGCCTACTAAATCAAAATGTTCTATAAATCAACTAGCCTACTAAATCAACTAAATCAAAATGTTCTAAATCAAATAAATCAACTAGCCTACTAAATCACCTAAATCATATGAACCAAATCAAAATGTTGCATATGAACTAGCCTACTAAATCAAAATGTAGCAGGGAGGAGGGGTTGTGGATGGAGGAGGGACGAGGGAGAAGGAGGGGCGACTGAAGGAGGGAGGAGAGAGTAGGACGGAGGAGGAAGGGCGAAGCGAGGAGGGGCCGGCCGGCGGCGAGTCGAGGGAGGACGGAGGAGGAGGGCGGTACCGAGTCCAGCGAGGAGGAGGAGTTGACGGCGGCGCAGAGGGAAGAGGGGTAGGCGACGGCGGCTGGCGGGGGCGACGGCGGCCGGCGGGGGAGGACCGGCGCGCGGTGGGGGGGTTGAGGGGGGAGATGGAGTGAGTGTGAGTGTGAGTGTGGATCGGATAGAGGAGATAGAGGAGAGCGTGGGGGTGGGAGATAACTAGTTTTAGCAGTAGCGCTCTAAAGGTAAAGGCGCTACTGCTAAACTACCTACGAGTAGCGCGCTCCGAATTAACACGCTGCTGCTAGAACTAGCTTCGCGGCGGGGTCGTGGGAATTATAGCAGTAGCGCGGCTTAGAGGAAGCGCGCTACTGCTACGTTTATTTTAGCAGCGAGTATTGTCGGAGCGCACTACTACTACATTGCAGCAGCGCCTTAATTTAAAACTCGCTGCTGGTAAGATCATGTGTATAAGTTTTTCCCTAGTAGTGAATCCTGAAATAAATCCAGGAATTATGCGAGCACCAGGACTTGAACACCCTGGTGGGATGAGGATACCACTGTCTCTTTAACCATCCAACCACGGATTGGTTCGCGACCTGCTCTAAAAACTACGCCTACAAATTTTAAACCTACACCCAGAAATACTCCCACACACGCGTCACGCCCACATTAAGCAAACTCGTCTAGAGTATGTAGTATCGGTTGGTTACATTAAAACACGTTCTCGATTCTCTTGAGAGGTAATATGTTGGATTTTATTTTATTTTGGTTTTCATTTTTATTTCTTTTTCCTATCGTTTTCTCCTTCCATTTTCCCTTCTCCTTTTTACTTTTTTGTCTTTTCTCGCTTTCCTTTTTGACACATATTAATGATTTTAAAAAACCATGAATATTTTTTTATCCACAAACATTCTTTTGGTATAAGTGAACACTTTTAATTATACGATGAATATCTTCTGAAATACAAGATGAATATATCTTTAGTGTGTGATGAGCATTTTCTAAATAGATGCTAAATATTTTGTTAATACACAATGGCCATTTTCGAAATGCATAAATTTTGAAATACTAGATGAACATCTTCTTTAAATTCCCATCGTTTTTAACACCAAATGAACATTTTTGAAATACACATCGAATATTTTTAAAATCATCATACATGTGAATTATTTTTGAAATACCTGATGAACAAATTTTAGGTACACGATGAATATTTTCTAAATTCATGACGAACATTTTAAAAATACATAAAGAACACTTTTTAAATGCCTATTGAACCTTTTTTAATGCCTATTGAACATCTTTAGTACATATAGCGACAATTGGAATATGGTATTTTGGGAGCTTCCCTAGCGAGGACGCATGCATGAGGGAAATTGGATGTGCATGCCTATGGGAGTGCGCTGGTGAGCGTGAAATCACCATGGTGGGAATGCACGGTGTTGTGGATGGCAGCATGCACACGAGCGAAGCACAGTTTAAAAACCCGAACCAGTGATTGAACCGGCGAGGCGGCCAGTTCAGGTTTTTACCGGCCAAACTGCCGGTTCACCAGCCAGTTCGATGTCTGGTTCTTTATACCATAAATAATACATTTTGTGTACTAGTGTCATAGTAAATAAATGTAAAATACGATCATTTACTTAAATTTGACAAGAAAGATGGCTAGCCAAGATGTTTATTAGGCCAAATGTGCAACTTACGCGTCTATATCTAGCATCCTGGGTTTGAATTCCTTTTGACGTAGGTTATTTTTCAATTTTGGGTGTGATACTGGTTCAACCGCCGGTTTTATACGTCAAATTCATGCAAAAATTGGTCGGCTTACATGGTTTTTTTGGTCCAATTGCAGGTTGGCCTTTTTAGCTTAGAAACCGATAGAGGCATCGGTTCCGGGTTTTTTCAGTCCGGTTTTTTAAAGTATGGAGCGAAGGGCTGCAGCCGGCAGATCTAGGAATGACGTTCGGCTAGTCAAGTCCATGAGGAACTCTGGAGACTCCACACAGCAGCTCTGCGCCTGCAAGGTTGCACTGGTTCGGTGGATATTCTATTTCACAAACTAGTAGAGATGGTAGAGTGGGATCGGTTTAAAATTTTGATCGTCGAGTTAGGGTGATTTGGGGTTTTATAAACATTTTATTCGCCAAAAAAATGACACTCAGCTAATCTTAATTAGTGCATTAGACAACAACTACCCACTTCTGAAAATGTCAGAGTGGCGGTCTACGGAAACCCCCCTTGCAAATTAACATAGAGTGATCCAGAAATATTGACCTGCTTGGACCGCAGAACCAGCTCCACGGACCACAGAATAATGGACACGGCTCCCCTTGACGTGCCGTTGGCACACTGACAGGTGGACCTGGCCCCACACGTCAGTGGCCCCACGTCAGGGGTGCAGTACGTCAGACGGTCCATTTCCCAGAATAACCTAGGCGCTTTCATGTAGCTTGGCAAAGGCAAAAACACAGAAGTTGTTATATCTTCCTGAGACGCAAAGCAAGAGTGATTAAGTATGTACACACTCTGTTCTTGATGCCTCACAAGCCCACATGGTTATAGCAGAACTAAAAAGGAGGGGATGCTAGACTATGATCCACCCCGACGAGCTTTGTATAGCAGTACTCTACCCTAGGGGATGCATGCAACTAGTAGAGCATCATACAGCCCACCTGGTCTATTTGATTTATTTATCACCATCACAAGAGCTCTCTCCTACTCAGTCTATGTATATCTAAGCAGCAAACAATAAGTAGTGACTAGTGTAAATTGGGGAATTGCTTAGTTGCTAGTACTACTTTTTTTCATTGTTCTTTATGTGAGCCAACAAGCTTTATTTTGAGATCAGGAAATAAAGTATTCGTGATCCACCTGTACTCTCTGCACTGAGAGATCGGAAGCAATAAATCTACCTTGAAACCAAGTACTATAGTAGTTGGTAGAAATGTCGTTTTTTTACATAAGAATGGGAGAAAGGTGGCCTTCCTTGACTATGAGGGTGTCAGCGTAGCCGAGGGCCCCCCATGTGACGTAAAATGAAGGGCCTGGTAGGAAGTGTGTTTTATCCCTAATAAAAGGTAAGGGCATCTCCAGCCGTCTGGCCTCCCAGGGCCATTTTTTCACCAGTGAGAGGTAAGCCGGCGAAAGTTTTGGGCTGGGGGCTTATTTATTCCCAGCCGGTCCCCCATCCCATGTCTTTTCCTTGCTTTCTATTGGTGCACGCCGCATGCTGGTCTTGCTTCATTTGCGGCCCCGCCGCATGCACATGGGAGAAAAAGAGAGGAGAAAGGAGAGAGAGATCCACTAGCCCCACAGTCAAGCCATGCAAAAGAGTACCGCCGGCGTCCCCATCTGCTCCCCAGGGGGCTAGGTTTGGGGTGGGTTCGCCGGTGCTATTTTTGGCCGAATCCGGCGAAAAACAAGCTCTTGGGGGCCTGACTGAGGCATTTTTCTTTGGCCAGCGTAAAAAAAGTGGTCCCGGGGCCTTGTTGGGGGGACAGCTGGAGATGCTCTAATAATGTAAGTGCAATGAACCAGATCTCAACTAGTTCACGAAAATTTACATTCATACTTTTGGGCACAATGCAAGCACCCAAATACAATGCACACAAACATGTGTCGCACAAAGCACAAACCCTCCCCACGTTCTTTTTGCTCTATCGGATCCCATTCCTGTTGACATGGAAACCACGTCTTACATTTTTTTCGACCACCACCACCAATAATAATAACTATGGGCGATACCTCCTCCTCGTGCTAACCCAGGACGTTTATCTTTGTCTTTGTAAATAATCGATCTCCATTACCATTTTTATTCTTCAATTTCATTACGAACTGTACAACAGATTACTCACGAAGTAACATGTACAAATCATGGCGTCCAAAACATTTCAGAGAGGATATTATAAACAATATAAAATTCATAGTGTAGACAAAAGTAAGCCTGAAAGTATAGTACAAAAACATACAAATCATAATTTACTTCTAATGAGTTTATGAATAACTATTATTCAACAATGTGTTGCGTTTGAGTGTTGCGTTTGAGTATAAAAAATCCATAATTGCTCATATTAAATTAATATACGTCAACCTTTCTCAAGCAAACTGATACAAATTGCTAAGATCGTCGCACGTGAAGCAAAGTGGAGATTTTTTCTTTCTATTATACATCTCATCATGTGCATGTGACGACCACACCGGTGCTGCCAAGTGAAGAAACAATGATTCCATGTCTAGGTAGGCATAGATGGATCACTTAACTATCATATGTATGCAAACTCATAGATAGATCCGAAAAGGCTCCAAGATGAACACACATAGTATATTTTTCTTGTTAATTAATCATAAGGGAGAAGGAAGGAATGACAGAGTGGTGTAGAGAAAACACTACCGCCCGACTTTGAATTAATGAATCCCTTACATTCATCAATACAACACAACACCACACCACATATAAAAAGAAAGAAAGAAAAACGACATGATACAATGGTGCCGAGGAACAACCACACACCCCAGAAAACAACAAGCCAATATCGTTTGTTAGAGCGGCACCGCTAGTGGTCTCCTGGTTATCGTTCGCGATCAAACAACCGGAACTAAGAACGAAGCCAACTGGAGAAGGGGACAAGCCAGCATGGGAGGCCATGCCATCACCATCACCTAGACATCAACAAAGATAACGCCATCCAGCTCCATCGCCGAAAGGAACCACCCGCTCCTCGCCTTGGATTGGAAGGGCATCGTACCATGGGACGATGACTACGCTCACCACCCTAGAGCCTGGATGGAAACTGACGCTGAGGTCACATAGTGAGGACTTCGAGACTGGATTTTCTACTCCAGTCGTACCGCCGAACTGAATATGAAGGTGCATGGAGAGACTAAAAGGCTCCTCGAACCTTAAACCCTAATTAACCGTAAACCGTAAACCCTAAAACTTTTGATCTAGTTTGATGTCAATAATTTCAGAATTTTTATTTTGTTTTCTATTTTTTTGAATTTACTGTTCATCCGGGTGCACCTACACCTGGGAGCAGCCACACCTTTCTTTGTTAATTGTTTCACCTCTACAGTGAGCATAAACATGATGTCAACGTTTTCTTATTCAGTTCCTGCAAAAAAAAGGTTTCTTATTCAGAATTCGTGCTACATGACAAGTAATTAAGGGTTGCACATGGTTCTGTAATTATGAAATATAACTCAGTACATGCAATCGGATCACTGAAGAAAGCTATGGAATTCAATTGCAAAAGTAGGCAACTATATATTGAATTGACATCACATGCCAGCAGGATAGACGTTCCAACGGAGAGGCGTGAAGCTACTGCAGCTAGGAGCATGTACCCAGGGTAGCACATGTTTGCAACATTATGGTTAAGGTTTGCATGCATTTATCCATGATGTACATATATTTTAAAAAAAACTGGTGATGTACATGGTTGCAAATGCAAAGAAGGTTAGAAAGCGAATGGTGATACTAGTATATAACACTGAGGTGTAGAGGAAGTAAAGCTATATGTATGTCGTCTGTAACAAAACACAAACTATAGAGAGCTAAGTCAAAATTAATTGAGGCTAATCCATCAAAATGATGCCTGATTAGTAGTGATAACGAATTGATCCAATTCTGACCTAATTAATTCTAAAACATTATTGTTTCATCTGAGATGGTTTTAATGTTGACTTCATTTTATGGGCATAGTTATTCTTTGTTATGCCTTTCATGGTCAAGAGGTTTGTTTGGAAAGCTCCAAATCAATGGGTTCAATGTCCATGAGATAAATGTACTGAGCTCTAGTAAAGAGCTGATTCTAGGGAAAGCCAGGATTTCATTTTTCAGTCATCCATCAGGCTGGAGTGGTTAACCTTCCATATGCCGTTGGAAAATATGCACAAGCATTAGTTCTTGCCGTTCGGCGGATAAAAAGGCAGCTAGTTTCACGTGGTGCCTCACTCAGTGCATTCCCATAAATGATCGTCATTACAAGGGAGCACCAAAACAATCAATGACGATCAAATTTATCTGCACTCGTTTTTCTTTTCTATTTTTATTGGCAGCTAAACTTTTAGATATGCAGAGGAGCTCGGCGGGATGCCCGGACGTGCATCGATTTAGTGGAGGAGCTCGGCGTGCAGCATGGGGTGGCGCCGTGGGTAGGCTGCTAGTCCTGCTGGAGGTGTCGTCTGTTGTGCTAGCTGAGGCGATGCGCCTGCGCAGACATGATCCTCCGTGAGCTGCGCGCCGATGGTGGCCTCCGTGGCCATCGTCTGGGTGCTCGCTTGGGCTGGGTACCGAGGCATGCCCGTCCTGGTCGGAACACATCAGACTACAGCATGGACTGAAACTGATCGAGTTCACGTTCGCCAGGCGAGTAAATAGCATAAAACTACTAGTTTACAGGCTAGTGTTCCAAAAAACTACCATTTTTTAATTTTTCTCATAAACATACCTGTCGCACGGTCCGCTGTTTCAAAAAACCCAAAATGCCCGTGACTAGCGATTGAACCGTTTTTCTGACCGCCTGGACCCACATGTCAGACCACCTGGCCACGCGCGCTCACGGCGCTGCCGTTGACGGCCGTTAGCCCGTGCAGTCCGGTCGGAACGAAAGGAGCTGGTCGGGCCGCACTCTCTCTCAGTCTCCCCCTCGTCTCCCCCTCCTCTCCCCCGCAGTGACCTAGGTGGGCGATGGCGGCGGCGCAGCAAAATGCCGTCGGCGGCGAGCTATTGAGCCAAGGCGTCACCGGCCAGCAGGGCGGTGGACATCGAAAGGTGGACCCAGGGCTAGGCAGCTCAAGCTTACCGGCGCAGCGGTTGCAGCAGCCATCACCGCCCACGGCTGAGGTCGATCCGGCGAGCTCAGATCCGGCAGTCCGCGCGGCTAGGGCAGTGGCGAAGTCCATCCACGTGGATCCAGATGGCGGCCACAGTTGGGCTTCATCCTTTGGTGGAGTGAGGTAAGAAATTTCTGGGCCCTTCATACTTTTAGTTCAAATCACAAATTTCTGGATCCTTTAGTTCAATTTAGAACTAGGGTTAGTAATTGTTTGTTCTTGGCATGGTACTTTATTTATTGGTTAAGTCACCGTAGAAGAAAGTGCATTTGGTTAGTTCATTTGGTCAGTGCATTCACTGTAATTAGAAGAAAGTTCAGTAATGTTCAGTGCATTTGGTCATTGTTTTAAGTTTTAATGAGTTAAAAATTAATTGTTTGCCAATTTAATCCTACAGCTTAGATGATGAGATTTGGGACATGAGACTACATTTTCAAGGAACAGATAACATGGAGAGAAAGTATTCAGTTTCTTCAGAAATTAGTTATCTGGCCATATTAGCATTGGCTGAGTTGGAGGGTTATGGAATGGATGCTTGTCTGACTTATGTAAAGGAAGAGGGAAAGGGCTTGGAGGGGGTGGAGGTCCTGGATAGTGAGGAGGCATTAGAGGAAATGCTTGACTTGTTTGTTGATAAGAAGATCCTGAACATCACTGTCAGAAAGCCTACTGATTCAAGCCCAGCAGATGTTAACATGGATCACATCATGCTTGAGGAACATATCCCCATTGGTCATGTTGGTGAACCTCAGTGAAGTTTTCAACAGAATGATATTGGATGTTAGGAACAAGCCAATCAGGACTATGCTGGAGGGCATAAGAACAAAGTTGAGGATCAAGTTTCAGAAAACCAGAGAGAAAACAGAGTCATGTAGATGGGAGATCACACCAACCTACTCAGAAATTTTAGAAGAAGGCAAGAAGTGGGCTAAGTATTGTGATGCATACATGGCAGGTCCAGGCATCTGGCAGGTGACTAGTAGCTCTGAGAACACATATTGTGTTAACTTGAACAACCATACATGTGACTGTAGGAGGTGGGACATGACTGTTGTGCCTTGCAGTCATTCCATTGCTGCAATGCAGGAAGTGAAGCTACATCCTGAAGACTTTGTCAATGACTTCTTCAAAAGCCCATGTACTGTGAAACATACAAGCATATAATTTTCCCAGTTCCAGGTCCTGACCACTGGCCTCATACACCTGGACATGACATATCTCCACCAGTGTTCAAAGAAAAGAAGGGCAAAAAGCAAACTGCCAGGAGGAAAGGTGTATTTGAGGTGCCAGCAAAAAAGGATACCTCAAGAATTGGTACTGTCACATGTAGCAACTGCAAGAAGCAAGGGCATAGGTTCAACAATTGTGGTGACCCTTTGAAGCCTAAGTTTCAGATGAGGATGAACAAGCACCAGGTCATTTGAGGCCATGTCTCATTTCATTTTATTGTCTCATTTCATTGTTCATTTTCTTACAATGTTTCTTAATTGTGTAGGAAAATAGAGCAAATTAATCTCAAGCTGGATCTTCTATGGCTACAAATGCTCAGAGGCCTCCAAGAGTACCTGCTGCTACTGCACCTGAACCAAGACCAGCTACAGCAAGAGCTACACCTTCTGCACCTTCACCAGCTCCAGTTGCTACTTCTAGGGCAAGAAAAAGGGCTGCTTCAACTATTACAGCAGCTACAGCACAAGCACCACCAGCTAAGAGGAGCAGGACTAACACTTCTTCTCCTGCTAAGAACACCAGATCATCTACAACTTCTCCAGCAAAGAACACCAGATCTTCAAGTGCCCAGAGAAGAACATTCATTGCACCAAGGCAATCAACTTGAACTGTTCTCCAGGAGGGGTCAAAGAGGACCAGGAAGCCAAGTGGGAGGCTGAAAGACTACTTTTGTGCAAGTGGTAACTAACATGTCAGTTGAGTTCATTTGGCATGGTTCTGTTTCTGTCAGTGAACAAATATGGATGGATTTGGGTCTACTATGGTTTGTAATGACTATACTTTAATTTGTTTCAGAGATATTCAGTCAGTTGAACTACCATGGTTTGTAATAACTACTATTCAGTCAGTCACACAGTGTTGATTCTGTCGGTTAATTCAGTTAGTGCTGATTCTGTCAGTGTTGATTCTGTCAATGTTGATTCTGTCAGTGTTGATTCTGTCAGTATATTACAAACCATTGATTAAGAGTAGCATACATTCATTCAGAAGGGTAGCATAAATACATAGATACATTCATACAGAGTAGCATCAAACACCAGTTATTATTACATAGATTATAGTGGATCTTACATAGAACACCAAGATAGTACCACAACTCTCTCTCAAATAGACTTACAGATAGAAAGATAGATAGCAAGGTAGATACATAGATTCATCAGTCATAACGCTCGAAGAAACGAACCCACTTGGCCCTAGTAGCTGGATGGGGAGCTATGACTGCCCTCGCCCTTGCCCAGCTAATGATCTGCATGAATGTCCTTCCCCTGCCACCAGTGAAAACCAGCTCCAGTTCTTCATCATTGCATTTCTCCAGTACCTTCTCGGAGAGTCGGCAGTTGAACTCCTCTTGCTGCTCAACCTGGGCCGCCTCTAGTGCCCTCTGCCTGCGCCTCCTCCTCCTCCTCTGTGTTGTTGCTCCCCTAACCTCCACAGCCTCCCCCTCCTCCTCTGTGACATCTCCCATGTCAGGATCCATCTCTAGGGTTTCTTTTGGGTGGCGGCTGGTGGAGTCACTGGGAAAGGGTGGGGGTGGGGAGGTGTTTATATTGACAGATGGATGGGGTTGGGTTTTAGTAGGCCTAGGGTTGCATTTGGTCAGCCAGTAGTGGGCCACTAAGCCCAGTTACCCACACAAATAATATATGTAGGCTAACAAATAACATATAAAAGATAGAAGATCAATTTGAGAACTTAATAGCATAGAAGATCCATTTCCAGTACTTAGTAGCATAAGATATCCATTTCCACTACTTAATAGCATAGGAGATCCATTACAACACTTAATAGCATAGGTGATTCATTACAACTTACTTAAGAACATAGAAAATAAGGTTCTTACATAAGAAACTAGAGTTCAAATGGATGGCCAAACACTAGGTTAACTTCACATTCCCCCAAAATGTACACCCATAATCACTTCAGACTGTTAGGCCACATCCTTATATATAGGCCTTGGATGTACTTACTTCACCAACATATCACAGCAACTTCATGACTCAAGGATGGCCTTGATTTGCTCTAACTTCTCCTTGCTGCCATACCCATCTTTCAGCAGCTCAGCAACAACAAGCTCAAGCTTTTCCTTCTCCTTCTTAAGAAAATCTCTGTCAACTTCAACATCCTTCATAGCCTTCCTGGTGTTCTTGATGATATCAGCTTGGCTCTGCAAAATGCACCTCTGCTCTTTTGCAAGTTTGAGCTTTTCCATCTGCACCTCCAACATAGCTTTCTCCTCTAACTCCTTCTTCTTCTTCTCAAGTTCTTTCTCCTCCACTTTTTTCTGGTACACCCTCTTGTCCACCCTACCATCCTTCCAATCAAACATATTGGATACATCATCAACAAGCTTGGTGTACTCAATGCAAAGCTTGTCATTTTCCATCTTAAGCTTTGCCAACTCCCTTTCATGTTCACTCTTAACCTTGGCCAACTCCTTCTCAAACTTTTCCTTGTCAAGTACCCTTCCACAGTTCTGGTCATGGAACATTTCCCATAGCTTGGACAAACATCTCTGAAGAACTGGAGGCCAGGGCCCATCAACCCACTCTACAACACCACAATTCACACCATTTGCCTGCATTTTTAAATGTGATAAGTTAGTGCAAGTGGAGTACTAGCTAATTTCAGTGCCATGATTAACTTGAAATTTTCATATCAGTAACAAACTGCTGCTTCAAGTGAGGCCAGTGAACATGAATATCTAACCTGGACTGGGAAGCCATAGAAACGTCTTCCTGTTACAGTGCCTTCAAAGGCAACATGCTTAACAGGCCTCATTTGGTGCAGAATGCACTTGGGTTCAGAAAGCTCAAGTTGGCCACAGAAAAGGGGCTCTACAATGGTGTCTGGTTCCTCCTGCAACCAAAAGAACAATGGTTTCAATCACCACTCAATACCACAATCAACTTACTATTCATTAACCCTAAACAGTGAAAAAAATCCCCAAATCAGCATGAACCCTAACACTGTACAGAGATGAACCCTAGGTTAGCTCAATCCCCACCCTCACTAATCAAGAAACATATCACAGAGAACTCCACAGAGACAACAACAACACTAAACTAAGCAAGATCCATGGCTGTAGCCTAGGCCTACTAGCATTTAACCCTAACCCTAACCCTAGGTGGCAAAGGAAAACTTACCATCAGTCCCATGTCCATGCTGACGACCTCGCACTCCTCCTCCGAGCTCGTTTCCTCGTCGTTCCAGGAAGGCATGGCGGCAAGGAGGTCGACGGCGACCGACCTCAAAGACGGTGAGCGGCGGCGAGCTCGTGAGCTACTGGAGCAGGGGAGTGGGAGCAGGGGAGAGAGCGAGCAGGGGAGTGAGCGAGCAGCGAGTGGGAGTAGGGTGGGGTATTTACCCTGGTTCCGACCGGACCACACGGGCTAACGGCCGTCAACGGCTGCGCCGTGAGCGCGCGTGGCCAGGTGGCCTGACATGTGGGTCCAAGCGGTCAGAAAAACGGTTCAATCGCTAGTCACGGGCGTTTTGGGTTTTTTGAAACAGCGGACCGCGCGACTGGTATGTTTCTGAGAAAAATTAAAAAGTGGTAGTTTTTTGGAACCCTAGCCTGTAAACTAGTAGTTCTATGCTATTTACTCTCGCCAGGCAGATGATATCATAAGGGATGCCATGTCGCACACGAGCCGGGCGTCCAACGTTGCCGCGCTTGTGCACACCCGATGTACTGAATCTCTCATTCGCGGCCACAACGCAAGCAGAAGGCAGCCCTTGCTTACCAGTTACTGAATTTGGCTGTCATATATATTCTCAATGTCAGCCAACCCTATACTCGTGCTCGAAAATAAGCAGACCAATTTGATGTAGGACGAGAAACTAAAGGACATGTGTAGCACGCAGGGTGGCACTGTGTGACTACAAAATGCAAGTCCCCTTAGCATATGGCTCATATTTATAGCTAGTGCTGGTCTTGACCAGTTCAAAGTTCCTCGCGACCTAAAGTTTCAGGGCCCAGAAATCCTGAAGTTTTCACGACTTCAATATATTGTCTTCTTTCTCCCGGTGTTGCTCTCATAAATGTGAGAGATTGGGATCTTGCACTTATGAAGCACCTGACGACACTCGAGGCTATAAAAGTGGTGACCGTGTATACCTGGGACACCTATTTGCCAGTTAACTGAGTCGGTTTTCAGCTTCAATCGATTTAGAAGGAATGCCTACCAGCCGTTGGATCCAAAAGAAGCGATCGGATGCTTTTCTTCGTCCACATTCTGGCAATATGTATCCAGAACTCATGTAGTAAATTGCATTCAAAATAAAAGTTGTTACACTATTTATCTCTTCGGTCGGATGTGATCTCTTCTTACTGCAGTCCTCCAACGGTTGACTGTGTGCCTCCTCCCTCCCCCCTCCTGGCGGCACAGACGGGGCTACCATGAGCGCCTCGTCGCACTGTCCTCATATCTCCGCCTCCTCAGGCCATCCCTTTAACACCCTTCCCCCTGCGCACAGAACAACCAACATCAAATTAACATGAATTTATTTTTACGGCGACCGAGGAATAACGTTCGGTGCATGGATATACCAATACATTGTTCTTGTGCTCACCAACATGAGATAATTGATGGACCTGCATTTTTTACGGATCAGAGTGCTCTTGCGCATAAAAAAAGTTTACCCAGTTTATAAGAAAAACTAGGCCAAAAATCACACAATTTCTTAATTAATTAAGGGATAATCAATTACGGATGATATGAATGAAAAGTTATGTGCTCCCTTCTTTGATAAGGAGATCAACGACGCTATGTTTCAGATTGGGCCCCTTAAGGCTCCTGGGCCGGATGGCTTTCCGGCGCGATTTTTTCAGCGACACTGGTCCATCTTGAAGGAAGAGATTGTGGCTGCTGTTAGGTTATTCTTTGATACGGGAATTATGCCGGAAGGTGTGAATATGACAACAATAGTTTTGATCCCCAAGATGGATAATCCAATCAAGCTGACGGAGTTCAGACCCATAAGCCTCTGCAATGTCATATACAAGGTGATTGCAAAGTGCTTGGTAAATAGATTACGCCCAATCCTTGGGGATGTCATTTTCCCTGAACAAAGTGCATTCGTACCTGGCCGTTTAATAACGGATAATGCTCTAATTGCATTTGAATGTACACATTACATAAAGCAAGAAAAAGACCCCAATAAAAGTTTATGCGCCTATAAGCTGGACCTTTCTAAAGCTTATGATCGGGTAGATTGGATCTTCCTGGAGCGAGTGATGCAACAGTTGGGCTTTGCTCACCAATGTGTGCGATGGATAATGTCGTGTGTCACCTCGGTGAGATATACTGTCAATGTCAATGGAGCCCGCTCGCATTCATTTGCACCGTCGCGAGGGCTGCGGCAGGGAGACCCTCTTTCCCCATTTTTATTCCTATTTATAGCTGATGGTTTGGCTGCACTGTTGAAGCAGGGTGTTGGAAGCTTGAACATTACTCCCTTGAGGTGTGCCCACGAGCCCCCGGGATCTCACACCTCCTATTCGCCGATGACACATTATTGTTCTTCCGTGGAACGGAAGGGGAAGCGAGCCGGATTAAGGGCGTGTTGGATGCATTTGGGGGTGCCACGGGGCAACTAATTAATCCAAACAAGTGCTCAATACTGTTTGGTGCGCCTTGCAACCAAAAGAATAGAGACGATGTGACATAGGTGCTTGGTGTGCAAAATATCAACTTCAAAGAGAAGTATTTGGGGCTGCTCACACCCCATGGCAGAATGCGTAAGGGACGTTTTGTTGGTATCTTGGAGAGTCTGACTAAGCATTTGATGCTATGGGGGGACTCTCAGCTGGCTCAAAGTCGGTAGAGAGGTGCTGATCAAATCGGTGGCGCAAGCCATGCCAACCTACCTGATGAGTGTTTTCAAGTTGCCGGCCTCAATCTGTGATGAACTCACTCGCATGATCAGGAGCTACTGGTGGGGGTCAGAGAAGGGTAGGCGGAAGACACATTGGCGAGCGTGGGATGTTCTATTGCAGCCGAAGTCCCATGGTGGCCTTGGCTTCAAAGATCTCCGTCTTTTCAACCAGGCATTGCTAGCAAGACAGGCTTGGCGGCTGCTCACCATCCCGGATAGCCTGTGCTCGAGGGTCTTGAAAGCACGCTATTACCCGAATGGCAACCTTGAAGACACAGTTTTCGCGGGCGGCGCCTCAGCGACATGGCAGGGCGTACTACATGGCCTGGAGCTGCTCAAAAAAGGCCTTGTTTGGCGGGTTGGCAATGGCCAATCTATTCGCATCTGGAGGGATAAATGGATCATGCGGGAGGAGCAGGGACGCCGGTGAGTCCTCAAGGACGATGCCGTCTCCGACGTGTGGCGGAGCTTTTGGATGATCGTGGTAATTGGAGGATGGATGTTTTGAAGCAATACTTCCTACCAGTTGATGTGGAGGAAATTATTAAAATAAGAGCATCGGCAAGGCTGGGAGAGGATGTGCTTGCTTGGGCGCCGGAAAGGAGCGGAGTTTTCTCAGTTCGAAGCGCGTATCGCCTTGCACTGGACGAACGTCTTCGACCATCTTCAGTCGCGGCGAGCAGGGCATCGGACGGGCGACGAGCCGTCTGGGCTTTATTATGAAGGTGCCCTACTCCTCCTAAGGTGCGTGTGTTCGCGTGGTGACTCATCACTGATTCCCTTCCAACATGGGTTAATAAGAAGCGTCGTAATTTGGAGGTATCTGACTTGTGCCCGGTGTGTGCGTCTGAACCCGAGGACACATACCACGCGTTCTTCAGGTGCCCACGAGCAGTAGGTCTCTGGCAGGCCATGGCGAGCGACTGGAGGCTCCCGGACGTCCGCAAGCTGGTGAATCCTGGACCGGAGTGGCTCCTGCACATCCTTGGGGACAGTACAGAGACGGAACGGCTTCACCTGCTTATGACTCTGTGGCGCAGCTGGCATGTAAGAATGATATAGTTCACCATAAACGGCCTCCCACCGTTGAGTCATCAAAGCGCTTCCTTCATAGCTATGTTAATTCTCTAGTGGCAATTCGAGCAGAGCCCCATGCAGACCACGTAAAGGGGAAGACAGTTGTTGGCGCTGACCTGATCAGTAGGTCGTCATCGCATGTAATACAGCCAAAGGACCTGCTACGACGCTGGTTGCCGCCGCCGGCGGGCTGGACGAGCCTCAACGTTGATGGGTCGTTTTGCGAGCACGACCATTCTGCAGGTGCAGGTATGATACTGCGTGGCTCAGATGGTAATCCCATATTTGCTGCATGCCGTCAGCTACGTACTTGCGCGTCTCCCCTGGAAGTAGAAATCGCTGCATGCAAGGAGGGAATTGAGCTTGCTCTTCAATGGACAACCCTGCCGATTATTATTCAGTCCGACTGCAGTGACGTCACTAATCTTATCCAATGCATGAGCAAGGACAGGTCGGTGCATTCCATGGTAGTTGAGGAGATTAAGAGCCTTCTACATGAAGGAAGGGAGTTTTTAGTCAAGCATGTTAGGGGAGAACAAAATAATGTAAGCTATTATTTGGCTAACTTTGGTAGATGTGAGAAGCGTACTGCGGTATGGCTTTGATCCAGGCCTGGAGATGTCCAGACCTATGTAAGGCAGACATGGCCGATGCTTGATTAATATAAACTCCCTTTCTATCACAAAAAAAAATAAAAATAAAGGGATAATCAAGCAAAAACCCCAGCCATGAGCAAAAGAAAAAAAAAACAACAAAGCCGCAACTGCCCAACTCAACCTCCACCACCTACTCATCCGGTACTCAGAGAGAAGGAAACGAGATATTCGGAGATGGCTTCAAGAAACATGATGCCCGTTAGTGTCGCCGATGTCGGCATCGACCCCCTCGATCATTAAAATTTTCACTTAGAAACCGCCCACGACTCCTACCGAGACCTGAGAAGGGGTCTGACCCCACCAAGGGCCACCACGAAAGCCTAAGAAGCGACAAACCATGACCTAGTGGAGAGGAGGAACCCTTCATTAACGACTCCCAATGAAAATGCGCCACCACGCCATCGTCATCAGTAACCGATCCCCATCGGAAGTAAAGCCTTCGCCCAGGAGCCCTTCATGCCTCTACCTCACCGAGCCCCAAGGAAGGGGCAGAACCATTGCCGGCAACAGACCATGACCGCTGGATCCAATAGCACGCCGCCTGTCGAGCCTCCATAGCACCAAGGAGACAAGAAAGCAGACACACATCCACCAAGTACCGTGCCCTCTGCACCACCACTACCACTAGCACGACCACCACCACGCACCACGATGCCACTCCCGGCAATAATAAGCCGCCATGAACCGCGCACCACAACACCTTGGCAGCGGCACACCCACCCAAATGGCCACTGCGTGGGCACCGGTGAAGTAAGACGATGATGCCCCCAGAACCAAGAGCCACCATCCCCACCACCACGTGTCTCCACCCCGCTGTGCGCATGGAACAGAGCATCTAGTGTTGCCGCCGCAGCTCGCTGATGACCCCAGCCACCAGATCCTGGCACGACGCCATGGATCCACCACTATGTCGCAAGGAAAAGATGGGTGACGCCACCGCGACCGGGAGCCACCGCCCCAGTGCACCAGCACGGAATCGAGCACCCCCGCTGCCGCAAGGTCGTCATGGGCCTGGATTTGTGTGCCAGCAAGCCGAACCACCACGTCGAGCAACCCTGGCACCCCAGAACCGCCACCGCCTGACCGCGAAGCTGCAGTCACCGCGCTTTAGCAAGCACCGTCTCACCACGAAGCCACGGTTGCCAACAAGCGCCCACAATGGATGCGCCTGTGCACCCGTGAAGCGCCCTGCGTCCACCTTCCTTGGGGCCAGCATGGCTCCAAGAAGTGGCGCAGACCCGCATTTGAGTTTGTAATTTTATTTTTTATTTTGAAATTTTGCTATCAGATATGTCTTATACATACGTGCCTGCAGGAAGATGTTGGAATTTTGCTAGTAGGCCTTTGGCCCAAAGCCGAACTAAAATTCTGAAATTCTCTTGACCCATTCATGCACACATGTGAGTGGAGTGAGTGAGACTAGAGTTTAGTCCCACCACGGAAGTTGAGAGAGACTTGCACCTCTTTATAAGGTGAGATCTTCTACCACTTGTATGCGCATGAGAAGAGGAGACCTACACGCGCGCTCCTCATCCTCGCTCGCCTCGCCACGCCACGCCTCGTCACGACGCGCCGCGGGTTGCGGGATTGAACCGAGCCGAGGGCAGAGCAATGCACGTTGTCTATATTTTTGCTGCTCGGGAAAAATTAATGAGTCATTAATTAATAATTAACGAACGCGTTAATTACTGAACCGTTTCCAATTCTTTTGGATCCTGACGACTCGGACGTGGGGTTTACTCCCACGACCTACCCGACCCGCACTATATAGTCAGGCAGACGTCTACCCTAGCTGCCGCCGCTTCGTATGGTTTCGCACCACCGTTCCAGATCATTGCGCCGCCAAGCAAGTCTTCTCCATCCCTCCTTTCGGCGTGCGGTGTGCACCAGGAGAAGGGACAGCAGGCCTCCGGAACCCCGCCTCTCGTGATCCTGTATGGGAGAGGGGCGATCAGGTTTTTGGGGAGCGCACTCGCGCGACTGCTGGCAGCGACGACTTCGCCAACGGCGACTTCTTCCCTGACCTCGGCAACTGTTAGAAATATGCCCTAGAGGCAATAATAAATTGGTTATTATTATATTTCCTTGTTCATGATAATCGTTTATTATCCATGCTAAAATTGTATTGATAGGAAACTCAGATACATGTGTGGATACATAGACAACACCATGTCCCTAGTAAGCCTCTAGTTGACTAGCTCGTTGATCAATAGATGGTTACGGTTTCCTGACCATGGACATTGGATGCCGTTGATAACGGGATCACATCATTAGGAGAATGATGTGATGGACAAGACCCAATCCTAAGCCTAGCACAAGATCGTGTAGTTCGTTTGCTAAGAGCTTTTCTAATGTCAAGTATCATTTTCTTAGACCATGAGATTTTGCAACTCCCGGATACCGTAGGAATTCTTTGGGTGTACCAAACGTCACAACGTAACTGGGTGGCTATAAAGGTGCACTACAGGTATCTCCGAAAGTGTCTGTTGGGTTGGCACGAATCGAGACTGGGATTTGTCACTCCGTGTAAACGGAGAGGTATCTCTGGGCCCACTCGATAGGACATCATCATAATGTGCACAATGTGACCAAGGAGTTGATCACGGGATGATGTGTTACAGAACGAGTAAAGAGACTTGCCGGTAACGAGATTGAACAAGGTATCGGGATACCGACGATCGAATCTCGGGCAAGTACTATACTGGTAGACAAAGGGAATTGTATACGGGATTGATTGAATCCTTGACATCGTGGTTCATCCGATGATATCATCGTGGAACATGTGGGAGCCAACATGGGTATCCAGATCCCGCTGTTGGTTATTGGCCGGAGAACTTCTCGGTCATGTCTGCATGGTTCCCGAACCCGTAGGGTCTACACACTTAAGGTTCGATGACGCTAGGGTTATAGGGAATAGATATACGTGGTTACCGAATGTTGTTCGGAGTCCCGGATGAGATCCCGGACGTCACGAGGAGTTCCAGAATGGTCCGGAGTTAAAGATTTATATATGGGAAGTCCTGTTTTGGTCACCGGAAAAGTTTCGGGTGCTATCGGTAACTTACCGGGACCACCGGGAGGGTCCCGGGGGTCCACCAGGTGGGGCCACCGGCCCCAGAGGGCTGTGTGGGCCAAGTGTGGGAGGGGACCAGCCCCAGGTGAGCTGGCGCCCCCCCCCCCACCAAGGCCCAAGGCGAAGAGAGAAGGGAAAAGGGGAAACCCTAGGCTCACATGGGCCTAAGGCCCACCTAGTGGTGCGCCCCCCTCTCTCCCCCCTTGGCCGCCCCTCCAAGTCCCATCTAGGGCTGGCCGCCACCCCTAGAGGTGGAAACCTAGGTGGGGGTGCACCCCCTCCCTTTCCCCTATATATAGTGGGGGTTTGGGGCTGCCATAGACACGAGAACATCTCTCTCTTGGCGCAGCCCTACCCCTCTCCCTCCTCGTCTCTCGTAGTGCTTGGCGAAGCCCTGCAGGAGTGCCACGCTCCTCCATCACCACCATGCCGTTGTGCTGCTGCTGGACGGAGTCTTCCCCAACCTCTCCCTCTCTCCTTGCTGGATCAAGGCGTGGGAGACGTCACCGGGCTGCACGTGTGTTGAACGCGGAGGCGCCGTGGTTCGGCGCTTAGATCGGAATCAACCGCGATCTGAATCGCTACGAGTACGACTCCTTCATCCGCATTCTTGCAACGCTTCCGCTTAGCGATCTACAATGGTATGTAGATGCACTCCCCTTCCCCTCGGTGCTAGATTACTCCATAGATTGATCTTGGTGATGCGTAGAAAATTTTGAATTTCTGCTACGTTCCCCAACAGTGGCATCATGAGCTAGGTCTATGCGTAGTTTCTATGCACGAGTAGAACACAAAGTAGTTGTGGGCGTCGATTTTGTCAATTTACTTGCCGTTACTAGTCTTATCTTGATTCGGCGGCATCGTGGTATGAAGCGGCCCGGACCGACCTTACACGTACACTTACGTGAGACAGGTTCCACCGACTGACATGCACTAGTTGCATAAGGTGGCTAGCGGGTGTCTGTCTCTCCCACTTTAGTCGGATCGGATTCGATGAAAAGGGTCCTTATGAAGGGTAAATAGAAATTGGCATATCACGTTGTGGCTTTTGCGTAGGTAAGAAACGTTCTTTCTAGAAACCCATAGCAGCCACGTAAAACATGCAACAACAATTAGAGGACGTCTAACTTGTTTTTGCAGGGTATGCTATGTGATGTGATATGGCCAAAAGGATGTGATGAATGATATATGTGATGTATGAGATTGATCATGTTCTTGTAATAGGAATCACGACTTGCATGTCGATGAGTATGACAACCGGCAGGAGCCATAGGAGTTGTCTTAATTTATTGTATGACCTGCGTGTCAATGAAAACGCCATGTAATTACTTTACTTTATTGCTAACCGTTAGCCATAGTAGTAGAAGTAATAGTTGGCGAGACAACTTCATGAAGACACGATGATGGAGATCATGGTGTCATGCCGGTGACGAAGGTGATCATGCCGCGCCTCGAAGATGGAGATCAAAGGCGCAAGATGATATTGGCCATATCACGTCACTTTATGATTTGCATGTGATGTTTGTCATGTTTACATCTTATTTTCTTAGAACGACGGTAGCATAAATAAGATGATCCCTCACTAAAATTTCAAGAGATGTGTTCCCCCTAACTGTGCACCGTTGCGAAGGTTCGTTGTTTCGAAGCACCACGTGATGATCGGGTGTGATAGATTCTAACGTTCGAATACAACGGGTGTTGACGAGCCTAGCATGTACAGACATGGCCTCGGAACACATGCGAAACACTTAGGTTGACTTGACGAGCCTAGCATGTACAGACATGGCCTCGGAACACAAGAGATCGAAAGTGTTGGGGATCGTTGCAGAATTTTAAAATTTTCTACGCATCACCAAAACCCATCTATGGAGTTTACTAGCAACGAGAGGGAAGGAGTGCATCTACATACCCTTGTAGATCGCGAGCGTAAGCGTTCAAGTGAACGGGGTTGATGGAGTCGTACTCGTCGTGATCCAAATCACCGATGACCGAGCGCCGAACGGACGGCACCTCCGCGTTCAACACACGTACGGAGCAGCGGCGTCTCCTCCTTCTTGATCCAGCAAGGAGAAAGGAGAGGTTGATGGAGATCCAGCAGCACGACGGCGTGGTGGTGGAAGTAGCGGGGATCCCGGCAGGGCTTCGCCAAGCGCAAGCAGGAGGGAGTGGTGTCACGGGAGGGAGAGGGAGGCGCCAGGGGCTAGGGTGCTGCAGCCCTCCCTTCCCCCCACTATATATAGGGGTCCTGGGGGGCGCCGGCCCCCTGGAGATCCCATCTGAGGGGGGCGGCGGCCAAGGGGGGGTGGCTTGCCCCCCAAGCCAAGTGGGGCGCCCCCCACCCCTAGGGTTTCCAACCCTTGGCGCAGGGGGAGGCCCAAGGGGGACGCCCCAGCCCACTAGGGGCTGGTTCCCTTCCCACTTCAGCCCATGGGGCCCTCCGGGATAGGTGGCCCCACCCGGTGGACCCCCGGGACCCTTCCGGTGGTCCCGGTACAATACCGGTGACCCCCGAAACTTTCCCGGTGGCCGAAACTGGACTCCCTATATATAATTCTTCACCTCCGGACCATTCCAGAACTCCTCGTGACATCCGGGACTCCGAACAACTTTCGGGTTTCCGCATACTAATATCTCTACAACCCTAGCGTCACCGAACCTTAAGTGTGTAGACCCTACGGGTTCGGGAGACATGCAGACATGACCGAGACGCCTCTCCGGTTAATAACCAACAGCGGGATCTGGATACCCATGTTGGCTCCCACATGTTCCACGATTATCTCATCGGATGAACCACGATGTCGAGGATTCAATCAATCCCGTATACAATTCCCTTTGTCAATCGGTATGTTACTTGCCCGAGATTCGATCGTCGGTATCCCATTACCTTGTTCACTCTCGTTACTGGCAAGTCTCTTTACTCGTACCGTAATGCATGATCACGTGGCTAACTCCTTAGTCACATTGATCTCATTATGATGATGCATTACCGAGTGGGCCCAGAGATACCTCTTCGTCATACGGAGCGACAAATCCCAGTCTCGATCCGTGTCAACCCAACAGACACTTTTAGAGATACCTGTAGTGTACCTTTATAGTCACCCAGTTACGTTGTGACGTCTGGTACACCCAAAGCACTCCTACGGCATCCGGGAGTTACACGATCTCATGGTCTAAGGAAAAGATACTTGACACTTGGAAAAGCTCTAGCAAACGAACTACACGATCTTTGTGCTATGCTTAGGATTGGGTCTTGTCCATCACATCATTCTCCTAATGATGTGATCCCATTATCAATGACATCCAATGTCCATAGTCAGGAAACCGTGACTATCTGTTGATCAACGAGCTAGTCAACTAGAGGCTTACTAGGGACACGTTGTGGTCTATGTATTCACACATGTATTACGATTTCCGGATAACACAATTATAGCATGAACAATAGACAATTATCATGAACAAGGAAATATAATAATAACCATTTTATTATTACCTCTAGGGCATATTTCCAACAGTCTCCCACTTGCAGTAGAGTCAATAATCTAGTTACATTGTGATGAATCGAACACCCATAGAGTTCTGGTGTTGATCATGTTTTGCTCTAGGGAGAGGTTTAGTCAACGGATCTGCTACATTCAGGTCCGTATGTACTTTACAAATATCTATGTCTCCATTTTGAACACTTACACGAATGGAGTTTAAGCAACGCTTGATATGCCTGGTCTTCCTGTGAAACCTGGGCTCCTTGGCAAGGGCAATAGCTCGAGTGTTGTCACATAAGAGAGTCATCGGGCCCGACACATTGGGAATCACCCCTAGGTCGGTAATGAACTCCTTCATCCAGATTGCTTCTTGTGCTGCCTCTGAGGCCGCCATGTATTCCGCTTCACATGTAGATCCCGCCACCACGCTTTGCTTGCAACTGCACCAGCTGACCGCCCCACAATTCAAAATATACACGTATCCGGTTTGTGACTTAGAGTCATCCAGATCTGTGTCGAAGCTAGCATCGACGTAACCCTTTACGACGAGCTCTTCGTCACCTCCATAAACGAGAAACATATCCTTAGTACTCTTTAGGTACTTCAGGATATTCTTGGCCGCTGTCCAGTGTTCCATGCCGGGATTACTTTGGTACCTTCCTACCAAACTTACGGCAAGGTTTACATCAGGTCTGGTACACAACATGGCATACATAATAGACCCTATGGCCGAGGCATAGGGGATGACACTCATCTTTTCTCTATCTTCTGCCATGGTCGGGCATTGAGCCGTGCTCAATTGCACACCTTGCAATACAGGCAAGAACCCCTTCTTGGACTGATCCATATTGAACTTCTTCAATATCTTGTCAAGGTACGTACTTTGTGAAAGACCAATGAGGCGTCTTGATCTATCTCTATAGATCTTGATGCCTAATATATAAGCAGCTTCTCCAAGGTCCTTCATTGAAAAACACTTATTCAAGTAGGCCTTATACTTTCCAAGAATTCTATATCATTTCCCATCAATAGTATGTCATCCACATATAATATGAGAAATGCTACAGAGCTCCCACTCACTTTCTTGTAAACACAGGCCTCTCCATAAGTCTGTGTAAACCCAAACGCTTTGATCATCTCATCAAAGCGAATGTTCCAACTCCGAGATGCTTGCACCAGCCCATAGATTGAGCGCTGGAGCTTGCATACTTTGTTAGCATTCTTAGGATCGACAAAACCTTCCGGCTGCATCATATACAATTCTTCCTTAAGAAAGCCGTTAAGGAATGCCGTTTTGACGTCCATTTGCCATATCTCATAATCATAGAATGCGGCAATTGCTAACATGATTCGGACGGACTTCAGCTTCGCTACGGGTGAGAAAGTCTCATCGTAGTCAACCCCTTGAACTTGTCGATAACCCTTAGCGACAAGTCGAGCCTTATAGATGGTCACATTACCATCCGCGTCTGTCTTGTTCTTAAAGATCCATTTATTTTATATGGCTCGCCGATCATCGGGCAAGTCAGCCAAAGTCCATACTTCGTTTTCATACATGGATCCTATCTCGGATTGCATGGCCTCAAGCCATTTGTTGGAATCCGGGCCCGCCATCGCTTCTTCATAGTTCGAAGGTTCACCGTTGTCTAACAACATGATTTCCAGGACAGGGTTGTCGTACCACTCTGGTGCGGAACGTGTCCTTGTGGACCTACGAAGTTCAGCAGTAACTTGATCTGAAGCTTCATGATCATCATCATTAACTTCCTCCCCAGTCGGTGTAGGCACCACAGGAACATCTTCCCGCGCTGCGCTACTTTCCGGTTCGGAAGGGGTGACTATCACCTCATCAAGTTCCACTTTCCTCCCACTTATTTCTTTCGAGAGAAACTCTTTCTCCAGAAAGGACCCGTTCTTGGCAACAAAGATCTTGCCTTAGGATCTGAGGTAGAAGGTATAACCAATGGTTTCCTTAGGGTATCCTATGAAGACGCATTTTTCCGACTTTGGGTTCGAGCTTTTCAGGTTGAAGTTTCTTGACATAAGCATCGCATCCCCAAACTTTTAGAAACGACGGCTTAGGTTTCTTCCCAAACCATAATTCATACGGTGTCGTCTCAACGGATTTCGACGGAGCCCTATTTAAAGTGAATGCGGCAGTCTCTAAAGCATAGCCCCAAAATGAGAGCGGTAGATCGGTAAGAGACATCATAGATCGCACCATATCCAATAGAGTGCGATTACGACGTTCGGACACACCATTTCGCTGAGGTGTTTCAGGCGGCGTGAGTTGTGAAACTATTCCACATTTCCTTAAGTGTGTACCAAATTCGTGACTTAAATATTCCCCTCCACGATCTGATCGTAGGAACTTTATTTTCCTGTCACGTTGATTCTCAACCTCACTCTGAAATTCCTTGAACTTTTCAAAGGTCTCAGACTTGTGTTTCATTAGGTAGACATACCCATATCTACTCAAATCATCAGTGAGAGTGAGAACATAACGATAGCCTCCGCGAGCCTCAACACTCATTGGACCGCACACATCAGTATGTATGATTTCTAATAAGTTGGTTGCTCGCTCCATTGTTCCGGAGAACGGAGTCTTGGTCATTTTGTCCATGAGGCATGGTTCGCATGTGTCAAATGATTCATAATCGAGAGACTCTAAAAGTCCATCGGCATGGAGCTTCTTCATGCGCTTGACACCAATGTGACCAAGGCGGCAATGCCACAAGTATGTGGGACTATCGTTATCAACTTTACATCTTTTGGTATTCACACTATGAATATGTGTAACATCACGTTCGAGATTCATTAAGAATAAACCATTGACCAGCGGGGCATGACCATAAAACATATCTCTCATATAAATAGAACAACCATTATTTTCGGATTTAAATGAGTAGCCATCTCGCATTAAACGAGATCCAGATATAATGTTCATGCTCAAAGCTGGCACTAAATAACAATTATTGAGGTTTAAAACTAATCCCGTAGGTAAATGTAGAGGTAGCGTGCCGACGGCGATCACATCGACCTTGGAACCATTCCCGACGCGCATCGTCACCTCGTCCTTCGCCAGTCTCCGCTTATTCCGCAGCTCCTGTTTTGAGTTACAAATATGAGCAACCGCACCGGTATCAAATACCCAGGAGCTACTACGAGTACTGGTAAGGTACACATCAATTACATGTATATCACATATACCTTTGGTGTTGCCGGCCTTCTTGTCCGCTAAGTATTTGGGGCAGTTCCGCTTCCAGTGACCACTTCCCTTGCAATAAAAGCACTCAGTCTTAGGCTTGGGTCCATTTCTTGGCTTCTTCCCGGCAACTGGCTTATCGGGCGCGGCAACACCCTTGCCGTCTTTCTTGAAGTTCTTCTTACCCTTGCCTTTCTTGAACTTAGTGGTTTTATTCACCATCAACACTTGATGTTCCTTTTTGATCTCCACCTCCGCTGATTTCAGCATTGAATATACCTCAGGAATGGTCTTTTCCATCCCCTGCATACTGAAGTTCATCACAAAGCTCTTGTAGCTCGGTGGAAGCGACTAAAGGATTCTGTCAATGATCGCGTCATCCGGGAGATTAACTCCCAGCTGAGACAAGCGGTTGTGTAACCCAGACATCTTGAGTATGTGCTCACTGACATAACTATTTTCCTCCATTTTACAACTGAAGAACTTGTCGGAGACTTCATATCTCTCGACCAGTTCATGAGCTTGGAAAACCATTTTCAGCTCTTCGAACATCTCATATGCTCCGTGTTTCTCAAAACGCTTTTGTAGCCCCGGTTCTAAGCTGTAAAGCATGCCGCACTGAACGAGGGAGTAATCATCAGCACGTTGCTGCCAAGCATTCATAACGTCTTGGTTCTCTGGGATGGGTGCTTCACCTAGCGGTGCTTCTAGGACATAATCTTTCTTGGCAGCTATGAGGATGATCCTCAGGTTCCGGACCCAGTCCGTATAGTTGTTGCCATCATCTTTCAGCTTGGTTTTCTCTAGGAACACGTTAAAGTTGAGGGCTACGTGGGCCATTTGATCTACAAGACATATTGTAAAGATTTTAGACTAAGTTCATGATAATTAAGTTCATCTAATCAAATTATTCAATGAACTCCCACTCAGATAGACATCCCTCTAGTCATCTAAGTGAAACATGATCCGAGTTAACTAGGCCGTGTCCGATCATCACGTGAGACGGACTAGTCAACATCGGTGAACATCTTCATGTTGATCGTATCTTCTATACGACTCATGCTCGACCTTTCGGTCTTCCGTGTTCCGAGGCCATATCTGCACATGCTAGGCTCGTCAAGTCAACCTAAGTGTATTGCGTGTGTTCCAAGGCCATGTCTGTACATGCTAGGCTCGTCAACACCCGTTGTATGCGAACGTTAGAATCTATCACGCCCGATCATCATGTGGTGCTTCGAAACAACGAACCTTCGCAACGGTGCACAGTTAGGGGGAACACTTTCTTGAAATTATTATAAGGGATCATCTTACTTACTACCGTCGTTCTAAGCAAATATGATGTAAAACATGATAAACATCACATGCAATCAAATAGTGACATGATATGGCCAATAACATTTTGCTCCTTTGATCTCCATCTTCGGGGCGCCATGATCATCTTCGTCACCGGCATGACACCATGATCTCCATCATCGTGTCTTCATGAAGTCGTCACGCCAACGATTACTTCTACTTCTATGGCTAGCGTGTTTAGCAATAAAGTAAAGTAATTTACATGGCGTTATTCAATGACACGCAGGTCATACAAAAAATAAAGACAACTCCTATGGCTCCTGCCGGTTGTCATACTCATCGACATGCAAGTCGTGATTCCTATTACAAGAACATGATCAATCTCATACATCACATATATTTCATTCATCACATCCTTTTTGGCCATATTACATCACAAGGCATATGCTGCAAAAACAAGTTAGACGTCCTCTAATTGTTGTTGCATGTTTTACGTGGCTTCTATAGGTTTCTAGCAAGAACGTTTCTTACCTACGTAAAACCACAACGTGATATGTCAATTTCTATTTACCCTTCATAAGGACCCTTTTCATCGAATCCGTTCCGACTAAAGTGGGAGAGACAGACACCCGCTAGCCACCTTATGCAACTAGTGCATGTCAGTCGGTGGAACTTGTCTCACGTAAGCGTACGTGTAAGGTCGGTCCGGGCCGCTTCATCCCACGATGCCGCCGAAACAAGATAAGACTAGTAGTGGCAAGAAAAATTGACAACATCTACGCCCACAACTTCTTTGTGTTCTACTCGTGCATAGAAACTACGCATAGGCCTGGCTCATGATGCCACTGTTGGGGATCGTTGCGGAATTTTAAAATTTTCTACGCATCACCAAAACCCATCTATGGAGTTTACTAGCAACGAGAGGGAAGGAGTGCATCTACATACCCTTGTAGATCATGAGCGGAAGCGTTCAAGTGAACGGGGTTGATGGAGTCGTACTCGTCGTGATCCAAATCACCGATGACCGAGCGCCGAACGGACGGCACCTCCGCGTTCAACACACGTACGGAGCAGCAACGTCTCCTCCTTCTTGATCCAGCAAGGGGAAAGGAGAGGTTGATGGAGATCCAGCAGCACGACGGCGTGGTGGTGGAAGTAGCGGGGATCCCGGCAGGGCTTCGCCAAGCGCAAGCGGGAGGGAGAGGTGTCACGGGAGGGAGAGGGAGGCGCCAGGGGCTAGGGTGCTGCAGCCCTCCCTCCCCCCCCACCTATATATAGGGGTCCTGGGGGCGCCGGCCCCCTGGAGATCCCATCTGAGGGGGGCGGCGGCCAAGGGGGGGTGGCTTGCCCC
Organism: Triticum aestivum; assembly: GCF_018294505.1. Lineage (NCBI taxonomy): Eukaryota > Viridiplantae > Streptophyta > Magnoliopsida > Poales > Poaceae > Triticum > Triticum aestivum. The sequence goes on from NC_057811.1 coordinate 58,604,376, forward strand.
CCAAGCCAAGTGGGGCGCCCCCCACCCCTAGGGTTTCCAACCCTAGGCACAGGGGGAGGCCCAAGGGGGGCGCCCCAGCCCACTAGGGGCTGGTTCCCTTCCCACTTCAGCCCATCGGGCCCTCCGGGATAGGTGGCCCCACCCGGTGGACCCCCGGGACCCTTCCGGTGGTCCCGGTACAATACCGGTGACCCCCGAAACTTTCCTGGTGGCCGAAACTGGACTCCCTATATATAATTCTTTACCTCCGGACCATTCCGGAACTCCTCGTGACGTCCGGCATCTCATCCGGGACTCCGAACAACTTTCGGGTTTCCGCATACTAATATCTCTACAACCCTAGCGTCACCGAACCTTAAGTGTGTAGACCCTACGGGTTCGGGAGACATGCAGACATGACCGAGACGCCTCTCCGGTCAATAACCAACAGCGGGATCTGGATACCCATGTTGGCTCCCACATGTTCGACGATGATCTCATCGGATGAACCACGATGTCGAGGATTCAATCAATCCCGTATACAATTCCCTTTGTCAATCGGTATGTTACTTGCCCGAGATTCGATCGTCGGTATCCCATTACCTTGTTCAATCTCGTTACCGGCAAGTCTCTTTACTCGTACCGTAATGCATGATCCCGTGGCTAACTCCTTAGTCACATTGAGCTCATTATGATGATGCATTACCGAGTGGGCCCAGAGATACCTCTCCGTCATACGGAGCGACAAATCCCAGTCTCGATCCGTGTCAACCCAACAGACACTTTCAGAGATACCTGTAGTGTACCTTTATAGTCACCCAGTTACGTTGTGACGTTTGGTACACCCAAAGCACTCCTACGGCATCCGTGAGTTACACGATCTCATGGTCTAAGGAAAAGATACTTGACACTTGGAAAAGCTCTAGCAAACGAACTACACGATCTTTGTGCTATGCTTAGGATTGGGTCTTGTCCATCACATCATTCTCCTAATGATGTGATCCCGTTATCAATGACATGCAATGTCCATAGTCAGGAAACCATGACTATCTGTTGATCAACGAGCTAGTCAACTAGAGGCTTACTAGGGACACGTTGTGGTCTATGTATTCACACATGTATTACGATTTCCGGATAACACAATTATAGCATGAACAATAGACAATTATCATGAACAAGGAAATATAATAATAACCATTTTATTATTGCCTCTAGGGCATATTTCCAACAGAAAGGTCGAACATGAGTCGTATAGTAGATGCGATCAACATGGAGATGTTCACCGATGATGACTAGTCCGTCTCACGTGATGATCGGACACGGCCTAGTTTGACTCGGATCATGTATCACTTAGGTGACTAGAGGGATGTCTATCTGAGTGGGAGTTCATTAAATAATCATATGAACTTAATTATCATGAACATAGTCAAAAGGTCTTTGCAAATTATGTCATAGCTTACGCTTCAGTTCTACTGTTTAAGATATGTTCCTACAGAAAATTTAGTTGAAAGTTGATAGTAGCAATTATGCAGACTGGGTCCGTAAACTGAGGATTGTCCTCATTGCTGCACAGAAAGCTTATGTCCTTAATGCACCGCTCGGTGTGTGAACCTCGAGCGTCGTCTGTGGATGTTGTGAACATCTGACATACACGGTTTGATGACTACGTGATAGTTCAGTGCGTAATGCTAACGGTTTAGAATTGAGGCGCCAAAGACGTTTTTGAAACGTCGCAGAACATATAAGATGTTCCAAAGACTGAAATTGGGATTTCAGACTGGTGCCCACGTCAAGAGGTATGAGACCTCTGACAAGTTTCTTAAGCCTGCAAGCTAAGGGAGAAAAGCTCAATCGTTGAGCATGTGCTCAGATTGTCTGAATATTACAATCGCTTGAATCGAGTGGGAGTTAATCTTCTAGATGAGATAGTGATGGTTCTCCATAGTCACTGCCACCAAGCTATTAGAGCTTCGTGATGAACTATAACATATCAGGGATAGACATGATGATCCTTGAGCAACTCGCGATGTTTGACACCGCGAAAGTAGAAATCAAGAAGGAGCATCAATTGTTGATGGTTAGTAAAACCACTAGTTTCTAGAAGGGCATGGGCAAGGCCAAAAGGGATACTTCATGAAACAGCAAATCATTTGCTGCTCTAGTGAAGAATCCCAAGGTTGAACCCAAATCCGAGACTAAGTGCTTCTGTAATGAGGGGAACGGTCACTGAAGAAGTACTACCATAGATACTTGGTAGATGAGAAGGCAGGCAAAGTCGACAGAAGTATATTGGATATACATTATATGAATGTGTACTTTACTAGTACTCCTAGCAGCACCAGGGTATTAGATACCGGTTCGGTTGCTAAGTGTTAGTAACTCGAAATAAAAGCTGCGGAATAAACGGAGACTAGCTAAAGGTGAGATGACGATATGCGTTGGAAGTGTTTCCAAGGTTGATGTGATCAAGCATCGCATGCTCCCTCTACTATCGAGATTTGGTGTTTGCGTTGAGCATAAACATGATTGGATTATGTTTATCGCAATACGGTTATTCATTTAAGGAGAATAATGGTTACTCTGTTTATTTGAATAATACCTTCAATGGTCTTGCACCTAAAATGAATCTCGATCGCAGTGATACACATGTTCGTGCCAAAAGATATAAAATAGTAATGATAGTACCACATACTTGTGGCACTGCCATTTGAGTCATATTGGTATAGAACGCATGAAGAAGCTCCATGTAGATGGATCTTTGGACTCACTCATTTTCGAAAAGATTGAGACATGCGAACCATGTCTATTGGTATATATGCATGAAGAAACTCCATGCAGATGGATCGTTTGGACTCACTTGATTTTGAATCACTTGAGACATGCAAATCATACCACATGGGCAAGATGACTGAAAGGCCTCGTTTTCAGTGAGATGGAACAAGAGAGCAACTTGTTGGAAGTAATACATTTGATGTGTGCAGTCCGATGAGTGCTGAGGCACGCAGTGGATATCGTTATGTTCTTACTTCACAGATGATTTGAGTAGATACTGAGAATATTTACTTGATGAAACACAAGTCTGAATTATTGAAAGGTTCAAGTAATTTCAGAGTGAAGTTGAAGATCATCGTGACAAGAGATAAAATGTCTATGATATGATCATAGAGATATCTAAGTTACGAGTTTGGCACACAATTAAGACATTGTGGAAAGTGTTTCACAATTAATACCGCCTGGAACACCACAATGTGATGGTGTGTCCGAACATCATAACTGCACCCTATTGGATATGGTGCATACCATGATGTCTCTTTACCACTATCATTTATGGGTTAGGCATTAGAGACAACCGCATTCACTTTAAAAAGGGCACCATGCAATTCCGTTGAGACAACACCGTTTAGAGAAACCTAAGTTGTCGTTTCTTAAAAGTTTGGGGCTGCGATGCTTATGTGAAAAAGTTTCAGGCTGATAAGCTCGAACCCAAAGCGGACAAATGCATCTTCATAGAATACCCAAAACAGTTGGGTATACCTCCTGTTTCAAATCTGGAAGTAAACACGTCCTTTCTCGAGAAAAAGTTTCTCTCGAAAGAATTAAGTGGGAGGATGGTGGAGACTTGATGAGGTTATTGAACCATGACTTCAACTAGTGTGTAGCAGGGCACAGGAAGTTGTTCCTGTGGCACCTACACCAATTGAAGTGGAAGCTTATGATAGTGATCATGAAACTTCGGATCAAGTCACTACCAAACCTCGTAGGTCGATAAGGATGCGTACTACTTCAGAGTGGTACGTAATCCTGTCTTGGAAGTCATGTTGCTAGACAACAATGAACCTACGAGCTATGGGGAAACGATGGTGGGCCCGGATTCCGACGAATGGCTCGAGGCCATGAAATCCGAGAGAGGATCCATGTATAAAAGCAAAGTATAGACTTTGGAAGAAATACTTGATAGTCGTAAGGCTGTTGGGTGCAGATGGATTTTAAAAGGAAGACAGACAATGATGGTAAGTGTCACCATTAAGAAAGCTCGGCTTGTCGTTAAGATGTTTTCCGACAAGTTCAAGGAGTTGACTACGATGAGACTTTCTCACTCGTAGCGATGCTAAGAGTCTGTTGGAATTGTATTAGCAGTTACTGCATTATTTATGAAATCTTGCAGTTAGGATGTCAAAACACTGTTTCCTCGACGATTTTCTAGAGGAAAGGTTGTATGTGATACAACCAGAAGGTTTTGTCAATCCTGAAAGATGCTAACAAGTATGCAATGCTCCAGCAATCCTTCTAAGGACTGGAGTAAGCATCTCGGAGTTGGAATGAACGCTTTGATGAGATGATCAAAGATTTTGGGTTTATACAAAGTTTATGAGAAACTTGTATTTCCAAAGAAGTGAGTGGGAGCACTATAGAATTTCTGATGAGTATATGTTGTTGACATATTGTTGATCAGAGATGATGTAGAATTTCTGGAAAGCATACAGGGTTATTTGAAAAGTGCTTTTCACTGGAAAACCTGGATTAAGCTACTTGAACATTGAGCATCAAGATCTATAAGGATAGATAAAAAACGCTTAATAGTACTTTCAAATGAATACATACCGTGACAAGTTTTTGAAGGAGTTCAAAATAGATCAGCAAAGAAGGAGTTCTTGGGTGTGTTACAAGGTGTGAGTATTGAGTAAGACTCAAGACCTGACCACAGCAGAAGAGAGAGAAAGGACGAAGGTCGTCCCCTATGCTTTAGACGTAGGCTCTACATATGCTATGCTGTGTACCGCACATGAAGTGTGCCTTGCCATGAGTTAGTCAAGGGGTACAATAGTGATCCGGGAATAGATCACATGACAGCGGTCGAACTTATCCTTAGCATCTAATGGACTAAGGAATTTTCTCGATTATGGAGGTGAAAAGGAGTTCGTCGTAAAGGGTTACGTCGATGCAAACTTTGACACTAATCCGGATGACTCTGAGTAGTAAACCGGATTCATATGGTAGAGCAGTTATTTGGAATAGCTCCAAGTAGCGCGTGGTAGCTGCATCTACAAGATGACATAGATATTCGTAAAGCACACACGGATATTCGAACGAGTTAATTACTGAACCGTTTTCAATTCTTTTGGATCCTGACGACTCGGACGTGGGGTTTACTCCCACGACCTACCCGAACCGCACTATATAGTCAGGCAGACGTCTACCCTAGCTGCCGCCGCTTCGTATGGTTTCGCACCACCGTTCCAGATCATTGCGCCGCCAAGCAAGTCTTCTCCATCCCTCCTTTCGGCATGCGGCGTGCACCAGGAGAAGGGACAGCAGGCCTCCAGAACCCCGCCTCTCGTGATCCTGTATGGGAGAGGGGCGATCAGGTTTTTGGGGAGCGCACTCGCGCGACTGCTGGCAGGGACGACTTCGCCAACGGCGACTTCTTCCCTGACCTCGGCAACTGTTAGAAATATGCCCTAGAGGCAATAATAAATTGGTTATTATTATATTTCCTTGTTCATGATAATCGTTTATTATCCATGCTAAAATTGTATTGATAGGAAACTCAGATACATGTGTGGATACATAGACAACACCATGTCCCTAGTAAGCCTCTAGTTGACTAGCTCGTTGATCAATAGATGGTTACGGTTTCCTGACCATGGACATTGGATGTCGTTGATAACGGGATCACATCATTAGGAGAATGATGT
>NC_057811.1:58611501-58616187 GCF_018294505.1 Triticum aestivum
CCCCCCCACCAAGGCCCAAGGCGAAGAGAGAAGGGAAAAGGGGAAACCCTAGGCTCAGATGGGCCTAAGGCCCACCTAGTGGTGCGCCCCCCTCTCTCCCCTCTTGGCCGCCCCTCCAAGTCCCATCTAGGGCTGGCCGCCACCCCTAGAGGTGTAAACCTAGGTGGGGGCGCACCCCCTCCCTTTCCCTATATATAGTGGGGGTTTGGGGCTGCCATAGACACGAGAACATCTCTCTCTCTTGGCGCAGCCCTACACCTCTCCCTCCTCGTCTCTCGCAGTGCTTGGCGAAGCCCTGCAGGAGTGCCACGCTCCTCCATCACCACCATGCCATTGTGTTGCTGCTGGACGGAGTCTTCCCCAACCTCTCCCTCTCTCCTTGCTGGATCAAGGCGTGGGAGACGTCACCGGGCTGCACGTGTGTTGAACGCGGAGGCGCCGTGGTTCGGTGCTTAGATCGGAATCAACCGCGATCTGAATTGTTACGAGTACGACTCCTTCATCCGCGTTCTTGCAACGCTTCCGCTTAGCGATCTACAATGGTATGTAGATGCACTCCCCTTCCCCTCGGTGCTAGATTACTCCATAGATTGATCTTGGTGATGCGTAGAAAATTTTGAATTTCTGCTACGTTCCCCAACAGCAACCTCATCCTCGACGACATGGGAGACAACGTCAATGCCGGCGGTGCTGCTCCCGCTGCACCGTATGTGATTATATCCTTCCCTGACTTCCCGTTGCACCGGAGTTGCTGCCGACGGCGACCTCGACATCTTCCGTCGCCAGAGACTGATGAACGGCCCCTCACCACCATCACACCCGGAAGAGTGGTGGTCATCGAGGAGCAGCGTCGGCGCGTGGACAGACAGGTCCGGCTCGGGCGTGGGAAGAGCAGACGAAGCGATGGCGAGGGAGTCAGGATCAGGGCGGCACGGTGGAGGTGCATCACCACCACGCGTCGGTCATGTAGGTCGCTAGCCGCGGCTGCAACTGCGAGAGGAGGAGTGAGGCAGAGGACTCGAGCTCGAGGCCCACGCTGCAGAGGTGCGGCGCTGCCATGCATCGTTCGCGCAGGTCGCTTGTCGCCGGTGGCTTCCGGAGTCAGGTGAGGTGGGCACGGCGGCCCGAGTCAGGTGCGGCGGGGAGGTAGCATGACGACAGCGGGTCGGCATAGAGGCCTGCCTAGCGGCGGCGACAACAGGGACTGGGCTCGGGCTCAGTTTAGAAAATGAATCGAGGGAGAGAGACTAGGCTAGATGAGCTGTTGACTTGGCATGTCCAGTCAGCCTTGACTCCGGTCAAAACCAGTTGGCCAGCTCAAAACCAATACAAGGGTTGTGTTTTGAAACTTTTGGTAAGTTTAGGGTGTCATTTAGATGGTTTCGGAGTTCAAGGTTGTAAATCAAAGCGAGTGGTTAGTTGAAGGTTGAAATTTGCACTTTTCTCTCTCATGGAAAAAAATATATGCTTCTCTTGAAAGCATAAAAAAAACCATGTATTTTTTTCCAAATTTTCTTTAAAACCTAGGGAAACTGGGCGAAAACCGAAAAGCCAAAGCCAAAACAAAAACATCTAAAATCCGAAAATGCGTACATGAAAGAAAACAAAATTCTAAGAGTGCGCCCAACATGCGGCACATGGCGACGGCTGAACGCACCATTTGGCATGCTCTCACCCAATCAAAGCGATCCTTGCTAGGCTCCCGCAACTACATTAGCCGGAAAAATTAGCTCCAATGAGTCCCCAGCCTTTGCAGACTCAGCTGCTCAACAACGAATGCGGTTCTTGCATTGGGCCCTAGAGTGACCCAAGAAAAGAACGAGGCCACACTACACATTCGAATGGGCCCGGGGAGAAGAAGGTCGTGGCCCAAGAATGCCTTTATCAGACTATTTGAATCCCGTCTTTGACTGATCAATTACTCTATGATCTCTGCTAACAAAAAACTTTATGATTGGAAACTACTCCCTGCTGATTAACTGGATATTCAAGTCGCTCAAAGACTAAATTACGGACTGTCCGTGCAGGCGGATCAAAGAATCTTGGAGATTGAACAACTTGAGCATATGATTTAGATTTTCCTTTCCGAAAAACCCTGGTCCATTCAGCATCTTCTTCGCAGCAATATAGCTCGAATTCCGAACATAATCCGGGCCAACAGAACCCCAAAGCCAAAAGGAATCAATAAAATTCTGATTAGCAATGTTACCTCCTTGATACTCCCTCCATTCCAAGGAGTGTGCTGGCATTAAATTTTGGACAAGAAAGCCCTCACTCCATCTCTCTCAGGTCCGGTCCAAGTACTACTAGTACTACTACTAATTAGTACTCCAGCCATGCGTTGCCGACGCTAGTCCGCGGTGCCGCCGTCGTCAGGCGGCTCCTCCTCCGGCGCCGACGTTCGTCAGGCGGCTCCTCTGTTTTCTTGCTCCTCCCCCGCCCCCCATCCTTCAGCCAGCGTCACCGTCGTCAGCCATACGCGGCCGCCAAGAAGCCGTACCCGGATGCGTTGCTCCAGCTGCTGGTGGCGGACTCGCTGATGCCCGCTGCAGTGGACGTAGAGAAGCCCGTCATGGAGAGAGAAGCTGGCGGGGACACGGTGACTCCAGGCATGGTCATGCCGATGTAGAAGCGGACGCACGGGCCAGGGTCTCCATCCAACCGCACACGTTTTCCCGGCGGAGACACCCCACCTCCTCCGCAAGCACCACGACGCCACGAAATTCCACTTGATGACCACGCCAGCAGCCAGATCTCGCTACCGGCGTCCACCGCCGCTTAACCCTCTGTCATCTTCTTGACCGAGTCGTCCAGCTTGATTCTCGCCGCCGCCGGTCGGTTCACACTGCCGTCAGAAGCAGCGCGCAGCTGCACGTGTTGAACGGGCTGGTGGCCGCGACCGCGCCCGGCTGGTGGTGAATATGCTCTGCGCCGCCGACGCTCGTGTATGCATGCTCGCGCTGGAGCTCCCGCGACTAGTGAATCTGCTCTGCGCCAGCGACCTTCACATGCGTGCACGCGCTGGAGCTCCCCCTCCGTGTTGCGAGGCCATGGACACGGAGACGCGGAGGCGATGCGTACGGGAGCAGGAGATATGCGAGGAAGAACACAAGGGACATTTTCGTCAAGAACGGGGCAAACTAGCAAACACGCACTACAATTCGAAATTTCCTTAAAAAAAACTATGCGCACCATATATTTTGGAACGGAGGGAGTAGATTGCAAGACCGACATCTTTTAAAACAACCGAGAACTTGAAAGACGAATTCTGACAGCAAGAAACCTTTAATCGAGATGCATGACCCCCAAAATGAGACTTAGAGAATCATAATTAATCTTGATCCTTGATCTGAAAAACTCAGCCACGAAAAAGAATTCCTTGAGATTTCTGTCTTCAATAAAATTCACGAGAAAGAACTCTAAACTTTTTTTTTGAATCTTAGCTTCAAAAGTTAGTCGTTGACCAAATTTGAGATCAGAAAGGGCCATGGTAGAGAACAAGATCTGAAAAGCACAAAGAAAACATGTGATTGCCGGGGATCAACAGCGAAAGGTTGTGGGCGCCGGACCAGAGTGGTCACCAGCAAGGGGCGGTGGTTGCTGAGGCTGGAGTGACCAGCGGCGCGGGTAGGAGCGGCATGGCACGAGGCGGGGTGGCTAGTCTGCAATTCCGCACATAACTACTCCCTCTGTCCGAAAAAGCTTGTCTCTTAAATGAATGTATCTAGCACCAAATTAATGCTAGATACATCTATTTGAGGGACAAACTTGGGACAAGTTTTTTCGGACAAAGGGAGTAGTAGAGATGTGAGTGGAAGAGACGCTCCGATTTTTATCATCGTCTCAGTGTGATTTGGGGTTTATTTCAACACTTTATTAGTCAATTGGTACTCAACTAACCACGGTCAGCGCATTGGACAATGCTACCCGTTTCTAGAAAATACCCCTTGGTAATGAACATAGATCGATCTAGAAATGCTACCTGTCAGCATTCCTAAACCAGCTAAAACTACAGAAGAACATCGGAGCTTCATCCAGCAAGGTAAATATAGAGCCACGTAGCCTTGTTCTCAGGAGACGCAAGCCGGACAGCTTCTGCACGCACGCACTATATTCTCGATGCCTCCCAACCCCAGGTGGTTATAGCTGAATAGAAAAGCAGGTCATCAAAGGGACACTAGACTAATAAAAACAAGCATCCCTGGCTGAATCCAAATGCAGGGCCATCAGGGAAATTCAAATGCAGGGTGAGTATGATATGCATGGCTCGTCACGGTGAGTATATGAACACTCTGCCCTAGGGGATGCAAGCGACCGGTAGAGCATAATACAACCTATCTAGTCTATTTGATTTATTTTTCGATCACAAGAGCTTTCTCCTAGTATGCATAGCGTATGTATATATAAGCAGCAAAATGACTAGTGTGAAAGGGTATTTTTAGTTGCCAGTACTTTCTCCGTTCGAAAAAACTTGTCCCTTAATGCTAGATACATTTATTTGAGGGACAACCTTGAAAAAAATTAGACGGAAGGAGTACTACTTATGTGATCCAACATGCTTTGTTTTAAAATCATGAAATAAAGTATTTGTGATCCGCTGCACTCCCTGCATGGAGGCATCAGAAGCAATAAATCTTCCTTAAAACAAAGTACTACACTAGTTGGGAAAAATGTCATTTTTCCCAA
>NC_057811.1:58690898-58704312 GCF_018294505.1 Triticum aestivum
AAAATTTAGCATCATGTCTTGACCATATCACATCACAACATGCCCTGCAAAAACAAGTTAGACATCCTCTACTTTGTTGTTGCAAGTTTTACGTGGCTGCTACGGGCTTAGCAAGAACCGTTCTTACCTACGCATCAAAACCACAACGATAGTTTGTCAAGTTGGTGCTGTTTTAACCTTCGCAAGGACCGGGCGTAGCCACACTCGGTTCAACTAAAGTTGGAGAAACTGACACCCGCCAGCCACCTCTGTGCAAAGCACGTCGGAAGAACCAGTCTCGCGTAAGCGTACGCGTAATGTCGGTCCGGGCCGCTTCATCCAACAATACCGCCGAACCAAAGTATGACATGCTGGTAAGCAGTATGACTTATATCGCCCACAACTCACTTGTGTTCTACTCGTGCATATGACATCTACGCATAAAACCAGGCTCGGATGCCACTGTAGGGGAACGTAGTAATTTCAAAAAAATTCCTACGCACACGCAAGATCATGGTGATGCATAGCAACGAGAGGGGAGAGTGTTGTCCACGTACCCTCGTAGACCGAAAGAGGAAGCGTTAACACAACGCGGTTGATGTAGTCGTACGTCTTCACGATCCGACCGATCAAGTACCGAACGCACGGCACCTCCGAGTTCAGCACACGTTCAGCTCGATGACGTCCCTCGAACTCCGATCTAGCCGAGTGTTGAGGGAGAGTTTCATCAGCACGACGGCGTGGTGACGATGATGATGTTCTACCGACGCAGGGCTTCGCCTAAGCACCGCTACGATATTATCAAGGTGTAATATGGTGGAGGGGGCACCGCACACGGCTAAGAGATCAATAGATCAATTGTTGTGTCCATGGGGTGCCCCCCTGCCCCCGTATATAAAGGAGCAAAGGGGGAGAGGTGCGTCCAGCCTTGGGGCACACCAGGAGGAGTCCTACTCCCACCGGGAGTAGGACTCCCCCCTTTTCCTAGTTGGATTAGGACTTGGGAGGGGGGGAAGAGAAGAGGGAGAAGAAGGAAGGGGGGCGCCGGCCCCTTCTCCTTGTCCTATTCGGACTAGGGGGAGGGGCGTGCGGCCCAGCCCTAGTCGCCTCTTCTCTCTTCCACATAGGCCCACTAAAGCCCATTATGTTGCCGGGGGGTTCCGGTAACCTCCCGGTACTCCGGTAAAATCCCGATTTCTCCCGGAACACTTCCGATATCCAAACATAGGCTTCCAATATATCAATCTTTATGTCTCGACCATTTCGAGACTCCTCGTCATGTCCGTGATCACATCCGGGACTCCGAACAACCTTCGGTACTGATGGGGTAACGCAGCAGAAAACAAAAAAATTCCGACCTACGCACCAGCCCAGGACCACTATGGAGACTGCATACAAGGTTTGATCTTTTTCGTTACCGACTCGTAGCGCAGCGGGAAGTAGAGTCGATGACGATCGGCGGTGCAGATCCCCGCAGCTAGGATTTACAACCTCCCAACCGCAAGGATGTATACCCTCATCTGCTTCTCAGACAGCCCTCCGGGAGGCGGTCGAATAGCCCCCCGGACGGTGTCGCAGACAGCCCTTCGGGAGGACCTTCGAAACTCGAACGGTCACTCGGACAGCCCTTCAGGAGGACCTTCGAAACTCAGACGATCACACGGACAGCCCTTCGGGAGGCACTCATGAACTAAGACCGAAACTACGATCTCTCTACAGAGTTGCACACATACGGTGTCATCTATCCGGTAGGGCTTCGCCGTCCAGAACTAGTTCCCACCGGAACCCAGACAGCCTTTTGGCTCTACGAAACTATTTCGCTGGGAGGGAGAGAGAAGCCAGATCATGCATGGCACTTGTATGTGAGAAGGGATGATTCTTTAGGCAGCCCCCTCCACCCCTATTTATAGGCCAAGCCCAAGGGTGGCTTCTCCAAGAAGCCAAGGGGGGAAATACCAAAAAGGCCCTCAAGGTGGCTTCTCCAAGAAGCCAAGCAAAAAGCACTTTCACTATTCATGATGACATTTTTCAGCATCCGTTCGAACTGAAAATATTTATGTGGGCTTAGAACATTTCCAGTACCCACTAAAATAATTTTCAACGCGTTCCGAAACAATTTCGGTTTAGTGATTTTCATCTGCGAAAAGCAAACAAGAATGCGTTTTCACTATTCATGAAGACAATTTTTCGCGTCCACTAAATCCGAAAATATTTCTGTGGGTCTTAGAATAATTCCAGTACCCACTAAAATGATTTTGGATTCGTTCTGAAACAATTTCAGATTAGTGAATTTCATCTGCGAAAAACAGCCAAAGCGGTACCGGCAGCTCCGAAACATTTTCGGTTTTTATTTCTGAAAATTCCAAAAAGTTTCCAGAATGATTCTGGCACCCTCCAAGAATTATCAGGCATGTGCCGAAACCATTTTGACTTAATGGCATACCCAGAAACAACTTTTTCGGTTTCACCGAAACTCATCCGGTGACCTCTCTCTGCGGTACGATTCCGCTGTCCGAAACTTTTCGGTGTCCGAAACTTTTTCGGTGATTTTCTCTCAGACTCCCTGTCTAGTATTCAGCAGATAGATGACCCTTAAGCGTGTGACCCTATAGGTTCGGTGAAGTATAGACATGACCTGGAACCCCTTCCGATCAATGATCAACATCGGAGCCGTGGACACCCATATTGACCCCTATACCCACACGAATGAATATTCGAGTGAACCTCCAGTTGAGGTGAGCTATTCCTGTTGCTTCACGATATATCACAAACACCTGAGGTGAGATTTATTGCATCCCCGTGGGCCAACACTTTGTCCACTATGCAAGTTACCTCGTTACCGGTTTTGTTCTCTTTTCTCGTTTCGTGTTCCGGCATCCCCGTGATCAAATCACAAAGTGTCTGGCCAGACGATGATGGACACCGTAACACCGAGAGGGCCCGAGTATATCTCTCTATCGTCGGAGGAGCAAATCCCAATCTCGAGCTATCAAGTTACTTGACATACTTTCCCATGAACCCGTAAGCCGCCGTAATAGCCATCCAGTTACGGATGACGTTTAACAAACCCCAAAGTTCATGAAGCAAGCATGAAGAAACTTGATACTCTCATGGTCTAAGGAATTATGCAAACATTAACTATCTGTGTGTTATCAACCATTAACTTGTGACAAATGTATCTCATAGCATAACATCAATTTGGGTCGATTCAACACAAATGTCCTTCCTGACATTGTGCCCTCAAAGTTGCTTGGCATAGACATGCGCATGATTGGGAAAACATAATCATCATGCAACACTTGAGCTAGTCTTAGAGGCACGACTAGGAATACATTTTACCGTTTATTATTCCACACGTGCATATGGGTTCTCCCCAGAGCCTTTATGGATATACGGGCTCGGGAACCACATCAGTTATAGCATGGAACATAAACATAATTATGAACAGGGAGATAATCAATAACATTTATTATTGCCTCTAGGGCATATCTCCTACAGACTCCCACTTGCACTAGAGACAATAATCTAGCTTATGCTAATGCACTTCACACCTGTGGCACACCGGTGTAAATATGCTTCGCTTGTGGTACAGCCTGATGTCCAACGAATCTGGCGACTTCAGCTCCGTGTGTATCTTTGCATGTCCTCGCGTTTTCACGTTTTCACAAAATTCATATTTTGTGTGGACTTGGCTTTGTATGTATGTGAATCACAGGTCGAACCTGGATTCCTCAGACTGAGTTATGGAGCAACTATCTGCAGTAGTGTCCCATTGTCAAAAGCCAGCTTGGAACCATACTAAGTTCATGAATGAACTATATGATTCAACATCTTCTTTGTCGCTTCTAAAGCGTCAACATACTTAGCCCTTGTTATAGAATTCGCCACAGTAACTAGTTTGAACAAATTCCAACTAACTGTGCCACCACATTGTGTGTTACACAAAACCCTTAATTTAAATCAAAAATCGCATGGAGAAAAGATGAAGACTGTATCGATGTAACATTTTACAACGAACTCTTCATGATCTTTGCTTGCGAGAAAACCATGTCATCAGTACTTACTCTAGTACTCTGTGACATCTTTCACTGTTGTCCCATGATCAGTAATTTGATCACTTTGGTATCCATACTCGCAACACCTTGGGAGTATCGGACATATCTGGTTGTTTTACATACCATGGAATACATGATTAATCCAAACACAAAAGTGTGTGGAATCTGCATCATGTATTTTACTCATCAGTGTTTTGGGACACCGAGTCTTGCAAAAACTCTTTCCATGTGACTTTGGCAAGAATCACTCCTTGGCGTTTTAAATGCTAAAAGGTTTTAGCATCTTGTCAATATGTATTCATTGCTTAGCCCCATTAGGTAAATCTATCTCCATAGATCATCATGCCTAATATTGAGGCTATTTAGCCTAAGCACTTCATCAAAAAACTATTTTCAAATGAAGTCCTAATTTGTGTCAAGAAATTTATTTCCAATTACCAATGTGCCAAGCACATAAGGTTTTTAGAAATATTATTACGCTCCCACTTACTTTCTTGAATTACAAACATCTTCGTTACCCATTGATGAAGTCAAAACCCCTTTGACCATTTCATCAAAACACGAAGATTCCAACTCCATTTTGCTCTCTTCTGTCCATTGCTGGAACTCTGAAGTTTGCATACCTACTAGCATCCTCTGGATCGACAAATTACTTTGGACTGTATCATATACAATTCCTAGCTTTCATTTCCATCAGATGGAAATCCTTTTATCATCCATGTTTCATATCTCATGATTGAAATATGTATTAATTGCTAGTTCAACCCGAACCGACTTTAAGCATCGCTATGATGAAAACAACCTCATCGTAGTCAACTCTTGAACTTGTTATTTCAACAAGTCGAGCTTTATGGATAAAACATTTTATCCGTATCAGTTTTAAGTTCCATAAATATTCGTTAGACTCTAAGTCTTCCGAAAGGTGTATCAAGGTTTTAATCTTGAATCACTTATATGGAAACTAACTCGGGTTGTATTGGCATTTAGCCAATTCCGGAGTCAGGGCCCATCAACGCTTCCTTGTGTATCGTAGGTATAATGTTGTCTAACAACAATATCTCGTTTGCGCACCCGAGAGGTTTGCACGAGCCTTGCCTACGTGGTTCAGCTGCAAGTTCGACCGAAGTTCATACCTTTTATTGTAGAGACTTCCGTATCAGTCGCAGTAGGAAACTCTGGAATTACTTCCAAGGTCTCTTTCCTTTGATCTGATGACGTAGATACTGTTTATCTCATCGAGTTGCACTATTCTCCCACTCACCTTTTTTAAAGAACCATTCTCTTTAAAAGCACACCGTTTCGCGGCAAAACTATTTGCCTCGGTATAGTGAGGGAGGAATACCCAACATTTTGGTATAACCTACAAAGTAGCACTTGTCTGATTTGGAATAGGTTTGTAACCTTTTACACAAGTCCCATATTCCAAATGTTAAGAAAAGATATAAGATGGTTGGGCATACCATACCATGGCTTCATTTCAACAGACCCGATGTAGCTCTTTTCAGTGTAAAAGCCGCAGTCTCTAAAGCATCACTTTAAAAGGGATAATGGCAAATTTATTTATGTCATCGTTGACCTTACCATGTCATAAATGGTTTGATTACATCTCCACGAACTTTCCACTTGCAGTGGTGTTCCGGGAGGTGCAAGTTATGAAACCCCTTTCACAACTCATCAGACATTCGCTAAACATGTAACTCAAATATTCCTTTGTGCAATCAAATTGCAGAAACATAATTTTCTTGTTACAATAACTTCTACTTCATTTTTGAGAACCTTTCGAATGATTTCAAAAGATCCAGACTTACGTCTCATCAAGTAAATATCCATATATCTACTTGAGTCATTTCTGAAGATAAATAAATCCACCACTAACAACACTTATCGGACTACACACATCAAATGTATGATCACTAATAAGTTTGTTGTTCGTTCCTTATGGCCTGTGAACAGTATTTTAGTCACTTCACTTTTCGGAGGAAAGTTGCAAGTGTCAGATGATTCAAAATCAAAAAGACTTCAAAATCCATCATAATGGAATTTTCCATGCGGGTTTCTCCAATGTGACCAAATGTAGTGCCACACTTGTGTGGTATTCTTTTAGTCTTGCGACATTTAGCATCAGTGTTATGGATGTATCATATTACCCTCAATATTCATAACATACGTCCCATCGATGATGGAAGTATGGCCCTTATGTTATTCATAATACTTAACAACAATTGTTGTTTTTATGAACAACTCTTTTGCAACAAACATTGTGCAATGGGCTAGAGTGTATGAAACTCTAAAATGAATTATGAAAGTAAACCCAGAGGTATTGTATTATTATCAATATTCATAACATACATCTCATTCATAATGGAAGTATGGCCCTTGTGTTATTCATAACATCGAACATAAAAATTTCTCTTATGAACAACCTTCTTGCAAGATACCTTATGCAAGGGGATAGAGTTTGTAAAACTCTAAATGAATTATGAAAATAAATACAGACGGCAATACACCGATGGAAGGTATAGTAACATTTACTATGTTCCCTGTGTATACCTTAACCTCATTTCTAGCTAGTCTTTCAGGCCATAGTAGTTCTTACATCGAGTTGCAATAGAATGCAATCGAGCGGGCATTTTTGTGATGAACTCACAATACCCAAGAATTAGTGATTAACATGTTTAACCATAATTCGCAAGAACTATATCTTTGACCAGACTTCTATACATCAAAAACTTGTATGACATTCATACATGAGCTGGATATTCCAGTCTTCTTTCCTTTTGCCTTTATACTTCTAACAGTTTAACTTTTAGTATTTCTCCTACTCTCAGAAGAAGCACCCAACTTAAGAGTGGCATTAGCCCCGGACTTCCTAGGCGTGTAAGTCATACTAACACCCTTTGGACACTTCCTTTCTCTTTAAGTTGTTGTTTTATTCACCTTTCATTATATGACAGGCGTTCTGCTGGATCCCTTTCCCAACAGTCAAATGCATAGTAAACACTTTTACTAATACTTGCAAACAAACATTGCTTTGTTTGTATCTGAAAATAATTTTCATTTCCATGAATATCATATAACTATCCCAACTTTTGAAGTTTGGGTTTCATGGAAGCAAACATATTCCACTTGACCGTAACAGAATTCTAGCTTTTGGATCGAAGGACGAGAGTCACATGATCCATAGCATTAGCGGGAGGATACGGAAAGCATGCGATAGGACAAAGTCCTTCTCGACACTTTTGAGGACAATCCTCATATTACGTTACCAATCGTAAAGTTTTAACCAGATATTTAATAGCTATTCAATTTTAATAGGGAAGGTGGAAATGTGAGCTATTATTCTACAACTATTATGCAAGAAACACTTAGACAGTGTTCATAATTAATTGCACTGAGAATTAAACATGTTAATTCAACAGTGCGCTCCCACTCAAATCAATATCTCTCACAATTAATTTTGAGTGATACAAGATCCAGACTTCAATTCATCGCCATAGAATCATCATCTCATAACGGGAATTTTAATCGGTAGGCCAACTTGCCGATCACATCTCTATGTGACTCTTGCTCATCTTTCGATGCGTGTGTTCCGAGCTCAGGACGATCCTTCCATGAACGTCAAGACAACCAATTGATCTTGTTGCGAGGTCTGACCTCACCCGCCTCACACTTCTCTAATCGTTCGTACCCATGCATCCATGGCGCACCCCGAAAAGATAGGTGCCGTGACGGTGCTACACTTGGGAGAACACTAACTACTTGATATTTTAAGTGAGAGATCACCCTAATAAAAGCGACTACCGCGCAATCAAGAAGGGTGCATCATAAGGGATAAACATCTCAGGCAATTCATAATAGCATGATATGGTATAGCCCTTTCTGACGGAGAAGTATTTCATTTCTTCGTCTTCGGCATTCGCGTCGGTGTTCACCTTCGCGAAGATTGACACCACCTTGTCGATGCACCAGATAATATTGCTATCTCTATAGCTAACAAAATAATGCATTACAACAAGGTTGACACGCAGGTCATTAAAGTGCAATCATATGGCTCCAGCCATCATGCCGAATCATGACACGCAGGTCATGTTAATCAAATTACATCATATAGTCATCTCATACATAATCGAATTAGTATGAGCACTGCTATACCACATCACATGCACATCCTGCAAAACCAAGTTAGACGCCTCTAATCGGTTTATGCAAAATTTATTTTACGTGGCTTCTAAGGTTTTGACTTAAACCGCAGCTACCAACATGTTATCATCAAGTATGATTATTCAGGTTGCTAGATTAACATCTCGGGGTGTATGAAACACGGGATAATTAAATCCCGAGCCCCATACTAAACTTCGTCATACGCATGACCCCCGTGCAGATCATATCTGCAATGCCCTTTCATCTGCGAATTTCATCTTTCTTTTGACTACGGGAGAACCCAAAGAACTGATAGCACTTCCATGATCAATCAGGATCACGGATTGCCAGAACTTTGTCAAATTCCACCATGCTGTCTCGAGATTGAGCAAACGCAAATTCTAGGGAAGCAACAAGAACGTCGGGTAACAGATTTCATCTGTCACCCGCATAAATAATTTTCAGCAATAGATCTCATCCACTCAAAAATTATATTATGCAATACCCATACATCTCTATGTATTCTAGATCGCAACCTGCATCTACGCATAGCACGGCTCATGATGCCACTGATGGCGTAACGCAGCAGAAAACAAAAAATTTCCGACCTACGCACCAGCCCAGGACCACTATGGAGACTGCATACAAGGTTTGATCTTTTTCGTTACCGACTCGTAGCGCAGCGGGAAGTAGAGTCGATGACGATCGGCGGTGCAGATCCCCGCAGCTAGGATTTACAACCTCCCAACCGCGAGGATGTATACCCTCATCTTCTTCTCAGACAGCCCTCCGGGAGGCGGTCGAATAGCCCCCCGGACGGTGTCGCTGACAGCCCTTCGGGAGGACCTTCGAAACTCGAACGGTCACTCGGACAGCCCTTCGGGAGGACCTTCGAAACTCGGACAGTCACACGGACAGCCCTTCGGGAGGCACTCACGAACTAAGACCGAAACTACGACCTCTCTACAGAGTTGCACACATCCGGTGTCATCTATCCGGCAGGGCTTCGCCGTCCAGAACTAGTTCCCACCGGAACCCAGATAGCCTTTCGGCTCTACGAAACTATTTCGCTGGGAGGGAGAGAGAAGCCAGATCATGCATGGCACTTGTATGTGAGAAGGGATGATTCTTTAGGCAGCCCCCTCCACCCCTATTTATAGGCCAAGCCCAAGGGTGGCTTCTCCAAGAAGCCAAGGGGGGAAATACCAAAAAGGCCCTCAAGGTGGCTTCTCCAAGAAGCCAAGCAAAAGCACTTTCACTATTCATGACGACATTTTTCAGCGTCCGTTCGAACTGAAAATATTTATGTGGGCTTAGAACATTTCCAGTACCCACTAAAATAATTTTCAACGCATTCCGAAACAATTTCGGTTTAGTGATTTTCATCTGCGAAAAGCAAACAAGAATGCGTTTTCACTATTCATGAAGACAATTTTTCACGTCCACTAAATCCGAAAATATTTCTGTGGGTCTTAGAATAATTCCAGTACCCACTAAAATGATTTTGGATTCGTTCTGAAACAATTTCAGATTAGTGAATTTCATCTGCGAAAAACAGCCAAAGCGGTGCCGGCAGCTCCGAAACATTTTCGGTTTTTATTTCTGAAAATTCCAAAAAGTTTCCAGAATGATTCTGTCACCCTCCAAGAGTTATCAGGCATGTGCCGAAACCATTTTGACTTAATGGCATACCCTGAAACAACTTTTTCGGTTTCACCGAAACTCATCCGGTGACCTCTCTCTGTGGTACGATTCCGCTGTCCGAAACTTTTTCGGTGATTTTCTCTCAGACTCCCTGTCTAGTATTCAGCAGATAGATGACCCTTAAGCGTGTGACCCTATAGGTTCGGTGAAGTATAGACATGACCTGGAACCCCTTCCGATCAATGATCAACATCGGAGCCGTGGACACCCATATTGACCCATATACCCACACGAATGAATATTCGAGTGAACCTCCAGTTGAGGTGAGCTATTCCTGTTGCTTCACGATATATCACAAACACCTGAGGTGAGATTTATTGCATCCCCGTGGGCCAACACTTTGTCCACTATGCAAGTTACCTCGTTACCGGTTTTGTTCTCTTTTCTCGTTTTGTGTTCCGGCATCCCTGTGATCAAATCACAAAGTGTCTGGCCAGACGATGATGGACACCGTAACACCGAGTGGGCCCGAGTATATCTCTCCGTCGTCGGAGGAGCAAATCCCAATCTCAAGCTATCAAGTTACTTAACATACTTTCCCATGAACCCGTAAGCCGCCTAATAGCCATCCAGTTACGGATGACGTTTAACAAACCCCAAAGTTCATGAAGCAAGCATGAAGAAACTCGATACTCTCATGGTCTAAGGAATTATGCAAACATTAACTATCTCTGTGTTATAAACCATTAACTTGTGACGAATGTATCTCATAGCATAGCATCAATTCGGGTCGATTCAACACAAATGTCCTTCCTGACATTGTGCCCTCAAAGTTGCTTGGCATAGACATGCCCATGATTGGGAAAACATAATCATCATGCAACACTTGAGCTAGTCTTAGAGGCACGACTAGGAATACATTTTACCGTTTATTATTCCACACGTGCATATGGGTTCTCCCCAGAGCCTTTATGGATATACGGGCTCGGGAACCACATCAGTTATAGCATGGAACATAAACATAATTATGAACAGGGAGATAATCAATAACATTTATTATTGCCTCTAGGGCATATCTCCTACAGGTACATCAAAACATATAAACTCATAATATAACTGTCATCGAAACGTTAAGCGTGCGGACCCTACGGGTTCGAGAACTATGTAGACATGACCGAGACACGTTTCCGGTCAATAACCAATAGCGGAACCTGGATGCTCATATTGGCTCCCACATATTCTACGAAGATCTTTATCGGTCAGGCCGCATAACAACATACGTTGTTCCCTTTGTCATCGGTATGTTACTAGCCCGAGATTCGATTGTCGGTATCTCAATACCTAGTTAAATCTCGTTACCGGCAAGTCTCTTTACTCATTCCGTAATACATCATCTCGCAACAAACTCATTAGTTGCAATGCTTGCAAGGCTTAAGTGATGTGCATTACCGAGAGGGCCCAGAGATACCTCTCCGACAATCGGAGTGACAAATCCTAATATCGAAATACGCCAACCCAACAAGTACCTTCGGAGACACCTGTAGAGCACCTTTATAATCACCCAGTTACGTTGTGACGTTGGGTAGCACACAAAGTGTTCCTCCGGTAAACGGGAGTTGCATAATCTCATAGTCATAGGAACATGTATAAGTCATGAAGAGAGCAATAGCAACATACTAAACGATCGAGTGCTAAGCTAACGGAATGGGTCAAGTCAATCACATCATTCTCCTAATGATGTGATCCCGTTAATCAAATGACAACTCATGTCAATGGCTAGGAAACATAACCATCTTTGATCAACGAGCTAGTCAAGTAGAGGCATACTAGTGACACTTTGTTTGTCTATGTATTCACACAAGTATTATATTTCCGGTTAATACAATTCTAGCATGAATAATAAACATTTATCATGATATAAGGAAATAAATAATAACTTTATTATTGCCTCTAGGGCATATTTCCTTCATGTCCAACACGAAGATTCTTGCCATCGAGGAATCTCTTCCACCCAACTGAGTTTAAGTGTGTGCGATTGTCCGTGTCCACGCGGTAAGTACAGGTTGTCATGGAGCCCCTTGCGGTAAGGCGTAGTCCAGCTGAGCCTTCTTCATCAGGCTCGATACCATAACTCACAGATAGGCTCTTTGCCAATTTCTGAATAAGAAAAACATATCAATTAATAAATAGCCTCGCACATACTCTTGCAAATAGGCATATATGGATTATCTACACTATTAATAGTTTCTTAGATTCTACACTAATAAGCATGTGATCGAACTCTACACTAAAGCATATCGTCGACTAGATTCCACACAACATATCATTGGACTCTACACTAAGCATATCATCGGATAATTTGCATTTGTAAGTATAACATATCATATCATGTTGATCGACCATGGTACTTGTCAGGCGGGTCACGAATGGCACCCCGACAAAGTCAGCACGTAGCAGAATTATGTCCCATAGGTTGCACACCTCCTCCTCCTCGCTCAGCCTCATTCTTTGAGCTACGATGGCTTCATGAAGTGGGTCCTCATCATCCTCATCGAGTGGGTCCTCATTATCTTCATCATCTTCCACCAGGTTGATATAAATGACAGCTAGTTTGGGTCTTTCTGCTCTGAAAGAGAAGCTGATCAACTCACCACCGGTAAGACGCATGCGGGCGATGAAACGGGCCCATCCATCTCCTCCAATCTGCGACATATTGCGTCCTTTCTCGATCTCCATAGTGTACGGCCCCCCAGGAGCCTCAAATGTCACAGTGTCTCCTGTCAGCTTGTTGAATTTCAACCTCACATTGCATGGGACGATCTGTGTAAAAAAAGCAAAATGACACAATGCAGTAATGCCAACATTAAAAATAAAATAATTGTTACATTTCATATAATTTCATACCGCCGCATGACGAAAACTCGGCTGGAAGTAGATGTCGAACAACTTGCTAGTTGCAAGGCTGCTGGCGCACCTTGACTTGCACAATCGACATGGTGGTGGTGGTGGTGGCGCCATTTTCCTAAAGCAATATGAGTAAGGATTAACGATCCACTTCACAGGAAAGAAAAAAAATTGTTAAATCAAAATGTTCTATAAATCAACTAAATCAACTAGCCTATTAAATTAACTTGCCTACTAAATCAAAATGTTCTATAAATCAACTAAATCAACTAGCCTATTAAATCACTTGCCTACTAAATCAACTAAATCAAAATGTTCTATAAATCAACTAAATCAACTGGCCTACTAAATCAACTAAACCAAAATGTTCTAAATCAACTAGCCTACTAAATCAACTAAATCATATGAACTAAATCAAAATGTTGCATATGAACTAGTCTACTAAATCAAAATGTAGCAGGGAGGAGGGGTTGTGGATGGAGGAGGGAGGAGGGAGGAGGGAGAAGGAGGGGCGACTGGAGGAGGGAGGAGAGAGTAGGACGGAGGAGGAAGGGCGGAGCGAGGAGGGGCCGGCTGGCGGCGAGTCGAGGGAGGACGGAGGAGGAGGGCGGTAGCGAGTCCAGCGAGGAGGAGGAGTTGACGGCGGCGCAGAGGGAAGAGGGGTAGGCGACGGCGGCTGGCGGGGGCGCCGG
>NC_057811.1:58704599-58745707 GCF_018294505.1 Triticum aestivum
TTGAGGGGGTGATGGAGTGAGTGTGAGTGTGAGTGTGGATCAGATAGATGAGATAGAGGAGAGCGTGGGGGTGGTAGATAACTAGTTTTAGCAGTAGCGCTCTAAAGGTAAAGGCGCTACTGCTAAACTACCTAGCAGTAGCGCGCTCCGAATTAATGCGCTGCTGGTAGAACTAGGTTCGTGGCGGGGTCGTGGGAATTGTAGCAGTAGCGCGGCTTAGAGGAGGTGCGCTACTGCTACGTTTATTTCAGCAGCGAGTACTGCCGGAGCGCGCTACTACTACATTGCAGCAGCGCCTTAATTTAAAACTCGCTGCTTGTAAGATCCTGTGTGTAAGCTTTTCCCTAGTAGTGAATCCTGAAATAAATCCAGGAATAATGCGACACTACTTGGAAAACGGCTATAACTAATATGGACATTAATAGCGCACTATGTATGTGGTGCGTCATTAATGGCCATTTTATTAATGGCGCACCTACTATGTGGTGCCCCATTACAAGTTTTGTCCTGACCCCACACCCCTCCCCAGACTTAGCAGTGGCGCAGCAGTAAGAGATACGCCATTGCTATCTATACGTATGGCGCACCCCTACCATTGCGCCATTGCTATCACCCCTTATCCCCTCTCTCTAGTCACGTTCTCTCCCCTCCCCTTCCTCTGACACACCCACCCACCTCCCTCGACTTCGATCTAGATCTAGATCGGGAAGCCCCGGCCGCCCGCCTCTTCCTCTCCCTCCCGACCACGGCGAGCCACCTTCCACGACGAGCAATCCGAGGAGCTCCGCCTCCCTCTTCTTCTCCCCCACCCCCACTGGCGACGGAGGCGAGGTGAAAATTCCCCACCAACCGGAGCGCTTGCCTGCCGATGGAGGTCTCAGCCAGGCTCCGCCCGCCGTCTCCCGCCTCGACGGCGCTGCCCCGCCACGGCGGAGGGTCCCTGCGGCGGCTGCTCCCTTCGGCCCGGCCCGCCTCCCGAGCGGTCTCCGCCAAGATGCTTCCCTCCTCCCCTATCTTGTGGGTTGCGGGGCGCAGGGGGGGATTAATCGGTTGGATCGAGCTCGAAATGCGGCGGCGGCGCGGCGGGCGGGGATCGGGCGGCGATTTGGTCAGAGTTTGACTTTTTCCCTCCCCAGCCGCCGCCGCCGTGGACTCGAGCCGCGCTGCCTACTTTTTTCTCGCGCGTGTGGAATTCGCCTGATTTGGACTGGTGGATCACCTACCCCGGCGCGTCCGGCCAGCTCGGGAACGTATAGGCGCCTTCCGAGAGCTGCTCCCGTAGGCTCTGCTGGATCGGCGGCGTGCTCGTTTTGCTTTCCTCTTGCCATATCTGAATCACGCGTGCGCGCGCGCGCATTGATCGGAATTCGGGCTGCACTGCTAGAGCGGCCGTCAGGTGACCGGGGCGGTGCGGTGCTGGCCTTAGGACCCCGATTCTTCTAGATCGCCGTTCAGCCTGCTTGATTTTTACTACTACTACTTAATCATGATCTCTTGCATCAGCGCTGTGCTTACCTTGTGTGTTGTAAATGCAGAGAGGTAGCTGGGATGGAATTTTGGCGATTTGGTGCATTCTGTTGAGCTTCTGCTCCCTAATTTTTCCACTGATTTCTTAGTGGAATGGAAGGTGAAGAAGGTAGGCAGGGCTTGTATGCTCCATAGGTTTAGCACTTAGCTAGTAGGAGTATACTCTAAGGAAGGGGGGGATTCTGAATTTCTGGCCTCTGATAATGAGACCGGGTTACAGAAATGAGTGCGACTGCACCAGTAAGCTTTTGCGGTGACCATGGCCGAATAGGCTAGGGGTTAGTGCATTCCATCATATGCCCTGCACTTCCCGAAATGGTTAAAATGCTAAGAAAGAGCTGCTGCCTTACGTGCTGGCCCTGGTTGCCAGGAAAAATTGGTGCCTATGCAGTATGGGCCCCTACAAAATGATCTTTGTATGTGTGTCGACTGGTTAGGACGAGAATCAATCAAAATTGTTTTGCTACCACGTTATGAGTGTGAGCTATGTGCCTGGTGCTTATTCAGATAACTATGTTTGTTTGTCAATTGGTCGAGCATTGTCAAATCATATTGAAGAAAGAGCAAGCGTCTGTTCCCTTTAATGATAGAATCTTATGCACATATGCAGTACTATGAAATATCAGAGCTATTTTGGTAAGATTGATAAGTAGGTTGTAGCATTGAAAACATGACAATGCCGGTAGTACTATCAATGGTTCAGTCAGCGCCTCAACACCGTCTGCACTACTTCTGATATTGTTTTTCAGTAGCTTTTTTCTGCACCTTTTTCTATCAGTTCTTAGTGCTGCTGCCCCATGAACACATTTTTTTTTAATTTGACTGTACATTCAAATGAAGCCTTTGTTAAGTATACACTCCAAAATTCAGTTAACAGTAGCTTAACTGAATTTTCTGTTTCTGAATTTATAAACTCACTTTATATTCAGTTTATAAATTAACAGTAGCTTCAAAATTAAGTATCATTCGCATGGATCAACTGTTATTTTATTTTGTGGGGGATAAAGTTCAGATCATGAATAATGGCATTACAAGTGAACTTGGCACAATTACACATGTCCTGAACCTCATAGAATCTGACACTAGCAAGTCTTCATTGGCATGCAAGTACTACTTTTACATTGTCATGACAGGAACAATTAATTTGACATGTATCATTGGTACTGCTAAAACATTTCGTTCATGTTTCAACAAATTTGGTGAAGACCACTTCATATGTATTTTGCATATATGAATTATCTCCTGTTGCTTTCTAAGATGTTAGTTCTTTCAGTTCTAGCCCTCCTATCTTTAATTCCTGGCTGCTGGACTACCTGCAGGACAACGAGTTCATCTGCGGCAGCTATCGCTGTGAGCAGTCCATCCGCGACGCACTCCGCAGCGTCTTCGCCGGGCACAACGAGATCCTCAATGTCTGGAAGTAAGTCGCCGGCCATCTGTTTCCTGATGAATTTTCTTTCTAGCTCAATGTGATCGGATCTGACTAGTACGTTCAGATTTGCTCTTGTTTTCTTTTCAAATAGTACTAGTAGTCTATATTCCAGCTGTGCGACTACCTGTAGCCACTTGAACCGATGAGAATTCTTCAAGCCTACCTATAGCCACTTGAACAGATGTCTATCTCAGATCTGCTCATCTAAAAAATCCAAGTGGAGTAGTATACTGGTAGTATAGTATAATAATATTATCAAAAGGTAAATGCCCTGATTATTTAGCTCTGTCAGATAAATACTCGTCGAAAGTGGGCTCCTATCAAAATTCATTTCCATTATAATCTTACTCATACAATATTCACACCATGTAATTCTGGAAATATATGCTCATATCTAGTTCTGCATAAAAAATGACAGTATTGACATGTTATAAATAGTTTGTTTGTCTTTCTGTTTATTTTGTTACATTTTGCAGGGATAAAGTGAAGAAAAAGAAGAAAAGATTACTAGAAGATTAGTTTTAGGATTTTCTTTTATTTCCTTGCAATTTTCCTTTTATTGGATACTTGTAAAGACATTGTAATATTCTTACTATAATAAAATTATGATTCTATTTCATTTTTTGTTTTTAAATTATTTCTCCTTATAGGTTGTTTTCTATAAATTTGGATTTTTTTGTTTTCCAAATACATTACTAGTGGCGCATTTAAGCCCTTATTAGTGGCGCACCTTCCTTTATTACTAGTGGCGCACCTATAAGGCTATTAGTGGCGCACCTGGGGGGAATACCAGTGGAGCACCTAACGGTTAGTAGTGGCGCACCATGTGATGCGTCACTGGTATTTGGATTACTAGTGACGTGTTAATAGTGGCGCACCTATAGTGCGCCATTAATAGCAAAAACTGGTGCGTCACTAACAGCCTTTTTTCTAGTAGTGCGAGCACCAGTACTTGAACACCCTGGTGGGCTGAGGATACCACTGTCTCTCTAACCATCCAACTACGGATTGGTTCACGACCTGTTTTAAAAACTACGCCTACAAATTTTAAACCTACACCTAGAAATACTCCCACACACGCGTCACACCCACATTAAGCAAACTCGTCTATGTAGTATCGGTTGGTTACATTAAAACACATTCTCGATTCTCTTGAGAGGTAACATGTTGGATTTTATTTTATTTTGGTTTTCATTTTTATTTCTTTTTCCTATCGTTTTCTCCTTCCATTTTCCCTTCTCCTTTTTTACATTTTTTGTCTTTTCTCACTTTCCTTTTTGACACATATTAATGATTTTACAAAACCATGAATATTTTTAATCCACAAACATTCTTTTGGTATAAGTGAACACTTTTAATTATACGATGAATATCTTCTGAAATACAAGATGAATATATCTTTAGTGTATGATGAGCATTTTATAAATAGATGCTAAATATCTTGTTAATACACAATGGCCATTTTCGAAATGCATAAATTTTTAAATACTAGATGAACATTTTCTTTAAATGCCCAAGAACGTTTTTAACACCAAATGAACATTTTTGAAATACACATCGAATAATTTTAAATTCATCATACATGTGAACTATTTTTGAAATACCTGATGAACAAATTTTAGGTACACGATGAATATTTTCTAAATTCATGACGAACATTTTAAAAATACATAAAGAACACTTTTTAAATGCCTATTGAACCTTTTTTAATGCCTATTGAACATCTTTAGTACATATAGCAACAATTGGAATATGGTATTTTGGGAGCTTTCCTAGCGAGGATGCATGCATGAGGGAAATTGGATGTGCATGTCTATGGGAGTGCGCTGGTGATCGTGAAATCACCATGGTGGGAATGCACGGTGTTGTGGATCGCAGCATGCACATGAGCGAAGCACAGTTTAAAAAGCCAAACCAGTGATCGAACCGGCGAGGCGGCCGGTTCAGGTTTTTACCGGCCAAACTGCCGGTCCACCAGCCTGTTCGATGTCTGGTTCTTTATACCATAAATAATACATTTTGTGTACTAGTGTTATAGTAAATAAATGTAAAATACGATCATTTACTTAAATTTGACAAGAAAGATGGCTAGCCAAGATGTTTATTGGGCCAAATGTGTAACTTACGCGTCTATATCTAGCATCCTGGGTTTGAATTCTTTTAGACGTAGGTTATTTTTCAATTTTGGGTGTGATACTGGTTCAACCACCGGTTTTATACCTTCGATTCATGCAAAAATTGGCCGGCTTACATGGTTTTTTGGGTCCAATTGCCTGTTGGCCTTTTTAGCTTAAAAACCGATAGAGGCATCGGTTCCGGGTTTTTTCGGTCCGGTTTTTTAAAGTATGGAGCGAAGGGCTGCAGCCGGCAGATCTATAAATGACGTTCGGCTAGTCAAGTCCAGGAGGAACTCCGGAGACTCCACACAGCAGCTCTGCGCCTGCAAGGTTGCACTGGTTCGATGGATATTCTATTTCACAAACTAGTAGGGATGGTAGAGTGGGATCGGTTTAAAATTTTGATCGTCGAGTTAGGGTGATTTGGGGTTTTATAAACATTTTATTCGCCAAAAAATTGACACTCAGCTAATCTCAATTAGTGCATTAGACAACAACTACCCACTGCTGAAAATGTCAGAGTGGCGGTCTACGGAAACCCCCCTTGCAAATTAAAATAGAATGATCCAGAAATATTGACCTGCTTGGACAGCAGAACCAGCTCCACGGACCACAGAATAATGGACACGGCTCCCCTGACGTGCCGTTGGCACACTGACAGGTGGACCCGGCCCCACGTCAGGGGTGCAGTACGTCAGACGATCTGTTTCCCAGAATAACCTAGGCGCTTTCATGTAGCATAGCAAAGGGAAAAACACAGAAGTTGTTATATCTTCCTGAGACGCAAAGCAAGAGTGATTAAGTATGTACACACTCTGTTCTTGATGCCTCACAAGCCCAGATGGTTATCGCAGAACTAAAAAGGAGGGGATGCTAAACTACGATCCACCCCGACGAGCTTTGTATAGCAGTACTCTACCCTAGGGGATGCATGCAACTAGTAGAGCATCATACAGCCCACCTGGTCTATTTGATTTATTTATCACCATCACAAGAGCTCTCTCCTACTCAGTGTATGTATATCTAAGTAGCAAACAATAAGTAGTGACTAGTGTAAATTGGGGAATTGCTTAGTTGCTAGTACTACTTTTTTTCATTGTTCTTTATGTGAGCCAACAAGCTTTATTTTGAAATCAGGAAATAAAGTATTCGTGATCCACCTGTACTCTCTGCACGGAGAGATCGGAAGCAATAAATCTACCTTGAAACCAAGTACTATAGTAGTTGGTAGAAATGTCGTTTTTTTACATAAGAATGGGAGAAAGGTGGCCGTCCTTGACTATGAGGGTGTCAGCATAGCCGAGGGCCTCCCATGTGACGTAAAATGAAGGGCCTGGTAGGAAGTGTGTTTTATCCCTAATAACAAGTAAGGGCATCTCCAGCCGTTTGGCCTCCCTAGGGCCATTTTTTTCACCAGCGAGAGTTTTGGGCTGGCGGCTTATTTATTCCCAGCCGGTCCCCCACCCCATGTCTTTTCCTTGCTTTTTATTGGTGCACGCCGCATGCTGGTCTTGCTTCATTTGTGGCCCCGCCGCATGCACATGGGAGAAAAAGAGAGGAGAGAGGAGAGAGAGATCCACTAGCCCCACAGTCAAGCCATGCAAAAGAGTACCGCCGGTGTCCCCAGCTGCTCCCCAGCTAGGTTTGGGGTGGGTTCGCCGGTGCTATTTTTGGCCAAATCCGGCGAAAAAAAGCTCTTGGGGGCCTGACTGAGGCATTTTTTCTTTGGCCAGCGTCAAAAAAGTGGTCCCGGGGGCCTTGTTGGGGGGACAGCTGGAGATGCTCTAATAATGTAAGTGCAATGAACCCGATCTCAACTAGTTCACGGAAATTTACATTCAAACTTTTCGGCACAATGCAAGCACCCAAATACAATGCACACAAACATGTGTCGCACAAAGCACAAACCTTTCCCACGTTCTTTTTGCTCTATCGGATCCCATTCCTATTGACATCGAAACCACGTCTTACATTTTTTTCGACCACCACCACCAATAATAGTAACTATGGGCGATACCTCCTCCTCGTGCTAACCCATGACGTTTATCTTTGTTGTTGTAAATAATAAATCTTCATTTCCATTTTTATTCTTCAATTTCATTACGACTGTACAACAGAAGACTCACGAAGTAATATGTACAAATCATGGAGTCCAAAACATTTCAGAGAGGATATTATAAACAATATAAAATTCACAGTGTAGACAAAAGTAAGCCTGAAAGTATAGTACAAAAACATACAAATCGTAATTTACTTCTAATGAGTTTATGAATAACTATTATTCAACAATGTGTTGCATTTGAGTATAAAAAATCCATGATTGCTCATATTAAATTAATATACATCAACCTTTCCGAAGCAAACTGATACAAATTTGCTAAGATCGTCACACGTGAAGCAAAGTGCAGATTTTTTTCTTTTTATTATACATCTGATCCAGTGCATGCACTACTGCAGGATACTGCTAACGCGACACTACGATCAAAGACCCTTTGCCAAAACTTTGTGCGATGCAATAATCGCAAACGGTGGTGTAAAAAAACGTCAAAAAAGGTGCAAAACTTTTGCGATGACGGAGCCATCAAACACGGTTCAGATTTTAGTTGCGTGTGCGATGCAGGACATACGGTTAATCCATTCAAACTGTCTGCGATGAGGAAGAACAACAGAAACGGGCGGCCATATCAATGTCTGTGCGATATACGGCATACGGTTAACTCAGACGAACTGTTTTCGATTAGGGAACACAATAAAAAGGGTTCAACTTAACAAGATGTGTGTGATATGCGGTATACAGTTCACATGGATGAACTATTTGCGATGAGCCAAAAGAACACACACGAGTTGTGTAAACAAGATGTGTGTGATAAGTGGCAAACAACCGACTCAGATGAACTGTTTGCGATGATAAATTCCAACACAGACAGTCAATACAGTTACTTCGTGTGCGATTCTGTGTGTACAAAAAACTTTGAAAAATGCAAACTAGTTGCTTGCGGATTGCGGTGGCGGAGTACCGCACACGATGCGTCTGCGAGTACTCGTGTGTGATGATTAGTATGCTACACATACATTTCCTTATGTAAACATGTGTGTGAATTTGCAATATGGACAGTTAATATGCAAATGCCTTCTGGACATCGGGCACACGCTTAAACTCAATGAACTGTATACGATACTAATACTGTCGGGGGGATGGACCCCAGGCAGGCAACGGAACCCGGATCATCTTCAAAAACAACGGGGCTGGTACCGCCCCTCAATACCGGCGCGCGCTTGGCCGGGTCGCTCGACCCGGTCAAACCCCGCAAGCCGGCCAGACTAGCCGACCCGGCAAGACACGTCGACTCGGCCCCAACAACTGGCGCAAGACAAGCCGAACCCGGCACGGCCAAAGCCTCCTCACCAAGCCAGCGCCACCCATGGCGTGCTACGCAATCCAGCCGCGGGTCAACTCCCGTCCCATCCAGGCCGTATGATGGGGACGAGACTTCAATCAATGATGACCGGGGCAACAGTGCCCCGCCCATGCCTCTGGTCAGCAGGAACGTGGCAACAGTGCCCCTCACCTACCCGCTGACCAGGGCCGGCATGGCAACAGTGCCCCCACCCTCACCGCTCACGACAGCAAGCGGCAACCTGACGGAGAGCACTGTACACGACTCGACTCGGCCACGCCCTGACGATCGACAAGACGGTGCACGGTCCCCCTAGGCTTGCGGGGCCCGCACCTAGGGGAACCCGGCGAACCACAAGCCCTTAGCGGGGCCCAGCCCGGGACCCCGGACACCGACAACACGGACCCACCGACTTATAACATTACCATTGTACCCCCGAGGGGTTGGACTATAAAACCCCCGGGAGCCCACGATCATTCAGGGGCGAAGCAGGAGGACTAGCCGCAAAACAGCAGCATCGGAGAGAAGGAGCAGCCCAAGCCTTGGCCAGCTTCCTTCCTCCTCCATACAGCTCCAGGAGCAACATTGTACTATCGATCATCCAACTATACTCGGCAGGACTAGGGGTATTATCTCTCCGGAGAGCCCCGAACCTGGGTATGTCCGGCGTCCCGCGCCCGCTCATGCCAACCTCGCCTCTGGGGCCCACCAGTGCCCTCGAGCTTCCTCCTCTCTTTAGCCATCCCTTGGCATTTGCTGTGCGCCCACCACGACAGTTGGCGCCCACCGTGGGGAAGCTCGAGGAGCTGGCCGGGAGCATGCTTCGGACGGGGCCCTTCTCCTACGCCGACGAGTCCGTCGCGCTGGCGGACGACGTCGTCGGCGCGCTTGTCGCCTCCTTTGCCGCGCTGCGCATCTCCGATGCGTTCGCGGTCGACGAGTACCCCAGTGAGGTGCTCAGCTACTCCGACTCTCCCCTCTCCCTCGGCGGCGGCGTCTCCGCTGGGGCAATGGATATCCATGTGGAGGTTTTCGTCACCGGCGACGGCGCCTCCTCCTCGTCGAGCAAGACGAGGAAGGCTGCCGAAGCCAGGGCCGCAGCGGATCGGATCGAGCCGTCCGACCCATTGCGCGCCACGATGCAGAGCCTCCGCATCCCTATCAGCGCCGACACCGACGCCACCAACGTTGTAGAGGCCCGAACCCAGCTCGAGGAAAGGCGCCAGCAGATGCTGGACCTATCTGAGACGCTCGCCGCCACTCAGCGTCGCCTGGACGCCGCTCAGCTGGAGCGCGACGCCGCCTACGGATTCACGCCCACCGCAGCCGAGCCAAGCCGGGTCGCCGATGTGCGTGCCCGTGGAGGAGCGATCGGCCGGGCCCTCGGCGCCGTCCCAACCGTCTACGAGACCCCAGCGAAGAACATGCGCGCTGCCCAGGCAGCCGTAGTCGGCCTGGACCAGCTCACGGGTGAGGAGCTGAAAAAGCGCATCGGGCGGATGCGTGAACTCCTCCACGCCGTCAACACCCAGTAGGACCGCCTCAACCAGCTCGCCAAGCCGGCGGGATCCGGCTCCGCCCGCCTGGGCGGGCCCGGCGAACTTCTGCACACCGCTTCCTTGCCACCCGGCGAGGCGCACTCCGGCCGAGCCCGGGCTCGGCGCGATCCGGCCGCCACAGCCGCCGGCGGATTGGGCGACGAGCCCGTCCTAGAGACCCAGCGCGGACCCGGCCAGCATGGCCGGCGTCCAGCTCCAACCGACCCGGCCCCCCGTGGCCTGGCCGCAAGTCGACTCGGCCCGCGCGCCATCGACGACACCGACGCTCGCCACCGCCTCGATCAGCTCGCTCGCTCCCTAGAGGTGGAGGAGAGCGGCGCTATCGGGCCAGCGTGCTTCGGCCCGCGCATCCGGGAGGAGCCCTTCCCCAACGGATTCATGCTCCCCCGCGACACCCCCAAGTACAACGGGACGGTGAAGCCAGAAGACTGGCTCACCGACTACACCACGACCATTGGCATCACCGGTGCCAATCGTCGTCTCGCCGTGCGCTACGCACCGCTCATGCTCCAAGGGTCGGCCCACACGTGGTTGAACAGCCTGCCGGTGGGCACCATCAACATGTGGGTGGATTTCGAGGAATCCTTCGTCCGCAACTTCATGGGGACCTACAAGCGATCCGGCCGCCCTAGCCAGCTCGCCATGTGCGTGCAAGGGCCTACGGAGACCGGTCGCGAGTACCTCGCACGCTGGACCGAGCTCCGGAACAGCTGCGAGGGCGTCCATGAAGTCCAGGCGATCCAGTACTTCGTCAGCGGGTGCCGATATGGCACCCTCCTCAAGCACAAGCTCTTATGCTCCGAGCCGGCCACCATGGCCGCGCTCATGGTGACGGCGGACAAGTACGCCAACGCGGACTCCGCCATGAAGATCCAGGTGGCGCTGGATGAAGCCGGCAAGGCGAAGCCGGTTCCCCCTCCGAAGCCGGCCGGCGAAAGCAGCCGGCAGCAGCATCACCAGAACAACAAGCGCAAGGCCGACCAGACGGCGCCGCGTCACAACAAACGGCTCGTCGCGGCCACCTAGCCCGCGGCGGACCTGGCGGCGAAGCGCCGGCAAATCGGCAAGACGGCATGGCAACCCGCCATGAGCTTCGAGTAGATGCTCGACGCCCCCTGCAAGCACCACAGCGGCGCAAGACCCTCCACGCACACGCTTCGGCAGTGCGCCATCACCAAGCGCATCATGAGGGGCGACGTCCCGCCCCCTCCGACTCCGGCTCCAGGCGCGGGACAGCCGCCTCCGCCTCCACCGCCGCGTCCAGCTGGCGGCGCGATGTGCGACAACGCCTACCCGGACCAGAGCGCGGCCTACGTCGTCTTCACCAGCCTTGGCAATGACAAGCGCAGCGAGCGCCTCCTTCGGCAGGAGGTGAACATCGTCGTCCCGGCCAAGCCGGAGTTCATGCATTGGTCGGATCGCCCGATCACCTGGACCCGGGAGGATCACCCGGCAGTCATGCCGAGCCCGGGTGGTTACGCCCTCGTCCTCAACCCCACCATCGTCGCGCGGCGCACATGCAAGTTCTCCCGAGTCCTCATCGACGGCGGCCGCAGCATCAACATCCTCTACCGCGACACGATGACCAAGCTCGGCCTCAAGGCCAAGGACCTGGAGCCAACCCGAACGATCTTCCACGGCATCGTACCCGGCCTCTCCTGCTCTCCCATTGGCCGGGTCCGGCTAGATGTCCTGTTCGGTGACAGCAGCCACTTCCGGCGCGAACCGATCTGGTTCGAGGTGGTGGACCTGTCCGGCGCGTATCACGCGTTGCTGGGCCGGCTCGCGCTCGCCAAGTTCATGGTGGTTCCCCACTACGCGTACCTGGAGATGAAGATGCCGGGTCCCAAGGGCCTCATCACCGTCGCCGGCGATTACCGCAAGTCCCTGGAGTGCGCCCGAGACGGCGCCAAGTTGGCCGAGTCGCTGGTCATTGCCGAGGAGCGGCGCCAGCTCGACCGGATCGTCGCCCTGGCAGGCGAGGCCTCCACCGCGTCAATCCCGACCCCGGACCCGGCCGACGAGGCCGGCTTCAAGCCCTCCAAGGAGACCAAGAAAGTGAAGCTCAACCCAGAAGACCCCAGCTGCAGCAAGTACGTTGTCATAGGCGCCCGCCTCGACAGCAAATAGGAAGGCGAGCTCGTCGACTTCCTCCGTGAGAATCGGGATATCTTCGCATGGACCCCCAAGGACATGCTGGGTATCCCGAGGAAGTACGGCGAGCACAAACTTCACGTCCGCAAGGACGCCAAGCCTGTCCGTCAACCCCTGCGACGATTTTCCGAAGAGAAGAGAAGAACCATTGGTGAAGAGGTCGCCAAGCTTTTGGCGGCCGGCTTCATAATGGAAGTGTTTCACCCCGAGTGGCTGGCCAATCCAGTCCTCGTCTTGAAGAAGAACAAGACCTGGCGCATGTGTATCGACTACACCAGCCTCAATAAGGCCTGTCCCAAGGATCCGTTCGCCCTCCCGTGGATCGACCAAGTCATCGACTCGACCGCCGGGTGTGAGCTCCTGTCCATCCTGGACGCTTACTCCGGCTACCACCAGATCAAGCTGGACCCGGCCGACGCCCTGAAGACGTCGTTCATCACGCCCTTTGGGGTGTATTGCTACATCACCATGTCATTCGGCTTGAAGAACGCCGGCGCCACCTTCCAGCGCTGCATGCAGAAATGCCTGCTGCCGCAACTCGGCCGCAATATCCACGTATACGTGGATGACATCGTGGTGAAGACCAAGCAGCACCTCACGCTCCTCGACGATTTAAAGGAAACCTTCGCCAACCTCCGCGAATACAAGGTCAAGCTTAACCCGGAAAAATGCGTCTTCGGCGTCCCGGCCGGAAAGCTACTCGGCTTCCTCAACGCGGCATTGAGGCGAACCCGGAGAAGATCAAGGCCATCGAGCGCATGCGCAAGCCGGCTCGGCTGCGCGATGTCCAGAAGTTCACCGGATGCTTGGCCTCGGTCAGCCGGTTTCTAAGCCGGCTGGGCGAGAGGGCGCTACCCCTGTACCAGCTGATGAAGAAGACGAGCCCGTTCGAATGGAACGGCAAGGCAGACGAGGCCTTCCAAGACCTCAAGCGCATGCTCTCCACCGCACCAGTCCTGGCCGCGCCGACCGACAAGGAGCCGCTGTTGCTCTACATAGCCGCGACCTCGCAGGCGGTCAGCACGGTGCTGGTGGTCGAGCGACCAGAGAAGGGCAAGATCCAAGCCGTCCAGCGCCCAGTCTACTACCTGAGTGAGGTGCTCTCCATTTCCAAGCAGAACTACCCATACTACCAGAAGATGTGTTACGGCGTGTACTTCACCGCCAAGAAGCTGAAGCAGTATTTCCAAGAGCACGTCGTCACCGTGGTCCGCACGGCGCCTATCGGAGAAGTCATCGGGTGCCGGGATGCCTCTGGCCAGGTTGCCAAATGGGCGATCCAGCTAGCCGGCCACACCATCCTCTACGAGCCCCGCACCGTGATCAAGTCTCAAGCCCTGGCCGACTTCCTCGTCGACTGGACCGAGACCCAGTACTTGCCACCGCCTCCCGACTCGACGCATTGGCGCATGCGCTTCGACGGGTCCAAGATGCGACTCGGCTTGGGGCCGGCATCGTACTGTCGTCCCCGAAGGGCGACCGGCTCCGCTACGCGCTCCAGATCCACTTCGCCGCCTCCAACAACGTCGCCGAGTACGAAGCCCTTGTGCACGGCCTCCGGCTTGCCAAGGAACTCGGCATCCGGCGCATCCTGTGCTACGGCGACTCGGGCCTGGTGGTGCAACAATGCTCCGGTGAATGGGACGTCCACGACTCCAACATGGCAAGCTACCGCTTCCTCGTCCAGAAGCTGTCCGGATCATTCGAGGGCTGCGAGTTCCTCCACGTCCCGCGCGCGGAGAACGAAGCAGCCGACACGCTCGCCAAGATCGCCTCGTCATGACAAGCCATCCCGTCCGACGTCTCCCTCGAGCACCTGTGCAAGCCGTCCGTCAAGCCGTCGCCGGACTCCGAGTCCATCCACGTTCCAGACGACCCGGCCGCACCTCAACCCGGCCCGAGGACTGCTGAACCCGGCCCGGGGGCTGCTCAGCTCGACCCGGCCACCATCGTCCCGGACCCGGCCGTCGCCATCCCCGACCCGGGGGTTGCTCAACCCGGCTCGGGGGCTGCCGACTCGGAACCCACCCTGGTGGCCGTCTTCGCCGTGGTCACGGCTCCATCTTGGGCCCTCCCAATATCAGAATTTTTGGAGAACGGGGTTCTCCCCATGGACGAGACCGAAGCTCGGCAAGTGCAGCGCCGGGCGTCCGCCTACATCATCATCAACAATGAGCTCGTTAAGCGCAACTCCACCGACGTGTTCCAGCGCTGCGTCGAGGAGGAACGGGGCATCGACATCCTCCTCGACATATATCAGGGCGAGTGTGGGCACCACGCCGCATCACGATCCCTGGTGGCCAAGGCGTTCCGCCACGGCTTCTACTGGCCCACGGCCCTCCAAGACGCCGAGTCGCTCGTCCTCAAGTGTGAGGGATGCCAGCGCTTCAGCAAACGCAGCCGCCAGCTGGCGTCAGCACTCCGCACCATACCGATCGCCTGGCCCTTCGCGGTCTGGGGACTCGACATGGTGGGACCCTTCAAAACTGTCCGAGGCGGCATGACGCACTTGCTGGTGGCAGTGGAAAAATTCACCAAGTGGATCGAGGCAAGACCAATCAAGAAACTGGACGGGCCAACAGCCGTCCGGTTCATCAAGGACATAGCGATGCGCTACGGCATGCCGAACAACATCATCACCGACAACGGCACCAACTTCGCCAAGGGCGCGCTCGAGCAATACTGCTCCGTCTCCGGCATCCGCCTCGACCTGGCCTCCGTTGCGCATCTGCAGTCCAACGGGCAGGTCGAGCGGGCCAATGGACTCATCCTGTCCGGCGTCAAGCCGCGACTCGTCGAGCCGCTCATCCGCTCACCGGCAGCTGGCTTGACGAGTTGCCAGCCGTTCTCTGGAGTCTACGCACCACGCCGAATCGGTCGACCGGGTTCACCCCGTTCTTCCTCATCTACGGAGCCGAAGCCGTCATCCCGACCGACGTCGAGTCCGACTCGCCGCGCGTCGCAATGTACACCGAAGCCGAAGCCAGAGAAGCCCGCGAAGATGGCGTCGATCTGCTCGAAGAAGCACGCCTCCTGGCGCTC
Source organism: Triticum aestivum (assembly GCF_018294505.1). Lineage (NCBI taxonomy): Eukaryota > Viridiplantae > Streptophyta > Magnoliopsida > Poales > Poaceae > Triticum > Triticum aestivum. Next base: position 58,719,829 of record NC_057811.1, read on the forward strand.
AGTCGCTCGGGCATCTACCATCAAGGCCTGAGGCACTACCACAGCAAGAAGATCAAGCCCCTCGTGTTCCGCGAGGGCGACCTCGTCCTCCGACTCGTCCAAGAGCAGGCAGGCCAGCACAAGCTGTCCCCTCCATGGGAGGGCCCATTCATCGTGAGCAGGGCCTTGCGCGACCGCAATGCCTACTACGTCATCGACGCACGCAAGTCAAGGAAGCACAAGAAGGACACCGCCGGTGAAGAAACAACCCGGCCGTGGAATGCGGAACTCCTCCGCCCGTTTTACAGTTAGCTGCACGAGCGTATGTATCATCGCCTTTTGTAAACGCATGAAACTATGGGGTCCTCGAAAGAGACTCGGGGGCTGCCTTCTGTCAACTAATTTATTGCGTCCCTATTTTCTTGCATCACTATACCACTGAACCCAGCCACCGGTCCGACTCGCTTGACCCGGGGGCTCGGGGGCTGGCCGGCTCGGTCGCTACCCCGCCGCCTTACTTGGTGATTCCTGATAAAGTTAGGATGCCGCGGTCCCCCACTTCGCCCTAAAGCCACAGATCCAGCTTTGGCTGTCGGCTGGCAAGCACAACGGGCCAAAGCTCCTTTACGCTTCATACACTAAGCCAAAGGTTGCCGGGTCGACCAACCCGGCCCACTGTTCATCAAATGAACAGCCGCACGACCGGCCGCTCGCCAACCGGCTTTGCCGGATTGCCGCCAGCCGGCCCAGTGTGTGTTTCGGTCGCGCTCAACGTTTCGAGGGACCCAAGTCCTACGCGCTCCTCTCAAAGAACCGAACTCCTTGTCACGGACCGAAGCCTCGGCCGTCTGACTCACGGGAGGGGGGGGGAGGTTTGAGAAAGGAAAAGCGCATGAAATCGGTCCAAAAATGGAAGGAAAAAAAGCAAAAGCACCCACAACATCTACACAAGTATTTAAGAAAAGGACCACGGCCCGAGTTCATTACACCCTAAAACCCCCAGTGGGTGGGTGGACCTGCTATTTAACAAGTTTTACAACAAAGTGTCTCAGGCATCTCCAGCGCCGCGTCGCGACATCGACGACTCTCCCCTCGCGGCCTCCGGGTCCGGCGAGGTGCCGGTGCCCTCCTCAGCCTCCGTGTCGCGGTAGACGCCCGTCTTCTCCGAGCTCCCCTCCGGATCGTGGAGGTGCAAGCCGTAGTCGTCGCCATCCACGGCCTCGCCATCTTCCATCCGCTCCGGATGGAACTCGTCGTGGAAGGCGAACTCGGTGATGTAGCTGGCCCGGGAGGCGATCCGGCCGGCTTGCTCCTGCAAGAGCTGCTCCGAACCGGCCCGCTGGCCCATCAATGCGTCCAGCTGCAGGTCCGGATGCCAGGACAGCACGAACGGGAGCGCCATCTCAGCACCGGCACGAGCGGCGGAGACGCGCCACTCGCCAAGCCGGTCCGGCCCCATCTCCAACCAATGCGCCAGGCGCGAGAAGCTGCTCAGTTGGACGGAGTCCGGCATAGGGTCGCCGTCATTGCGGTACCGACCTGGGACAGCCGCCCCAACTGCGTTCCCAGGACCTGCAGGTGGGCCTCAGCGGCGGCGATGATCTCCGGGAAGGTCCAGGCCACCCGCGGATCCGTCCCGGACCCAACGACGCCGGTCGGGTCGCGCTGATAGCGGACGGCTTCCTCCGGCAGCCGCTGCATCTCTGGGAAGGCCCCTACTGCAAAGGAAGAAGTGAGTTAGAAGAAGAACAACAAGAAAGAAAGGCCGAATCCCGACCCGACGAACAACAAGAAAAAGCACTTACTAGAGAAGGACTCTTCCAGGTGCTGCGCCTCAAGCAACGTACTATGCCGCTCCCGCTCGATGGCACGATCGCGCTCCTCGAGCGCCTTCTCCAGATCAGCCGCCTTGGCAAGGGCCGCCTTCAGCTCGGCGTCCTTGTCTTCGGCCGCCTCACGGCGACGGGCCTCGTCCTAACCGGCCCCCTCAGCCGTGGTGACCTGCCCCCGCAGGCGATCCACCTCGGCCTGGAGCCGGCCCTTGTCGCCGGCCAGCTGGCCGCGCTGCTGGTCTGCCTCCACCAGGGCCTGCTGCGCCTCTGCCACCTTGGCGGCTTCCGCCTTAAGGAGCTCCACCTCGGCCTCGAGGCAGCTCTTGTGACCCACCATCTGCTCATGCAGCCGGTTGGCCTCGTCGAGAGACCGCCGAGCCGCGGCCGCCTCCGCCCTCGCCTACGCTGCCTCGACGCCAAGACGGCCGGTGTCGGCAACGAGTCGGTCGTAGTGATGACCCGCCCGGAGCAGACGAGCCCGCCAGGACAGCACCTCGGCTACAAAAAAGAAGGACACAGCAGAAGAAAAAAGCAAGACTTAAGATTTGGCCCAACTGTTGCACAGTTGGCCCGAATCTCGGGGGCTACACCCAGTGGGTGCGCTAGCGCGCCCCCACTAGAAAAGATGACAAGAATACCTGCGGCGACGCGGAGCTCCTCCTCCTTGGCAGCAAGCCACTCCACGAGCTCCCGGTGCTTGCCCAGGAGACGATTGTAGGCGGCGACCCGGAAGGCGTCGAGATGCTGAAGAAAGCAGAAATCAGAACAAGGCCAGCACTCTAAAGATTCGACCCAACTACTACGTAGTTAGCCCGAACCTCGGGGGCTACACCCAATGGGTGCGCTGGCGCGCCCCCACAAAGAAGAAAATTGCAGGAAGACTTACCAGAACGGCGCGCTCCAGGTCGCACGACCGCTCCACCTCGGCCTGGGCGAAGGCCTCAAGCCGTTCTGTCCGGCCTCGCAGGCGGCGACTGACGGCGTCCAGCACCGCCTCCTCCTGGGTCTGAGGCCCGAAGACAACGGCGCCCCCGCTCCGCGCCGACTGCGGCACGACAGCTCGGCGCTCTCCCTGCCGGGGCACCAAGGTGTACTCCCCGCTGGCCACTCGCGACGTGGCCAGCACCTCCTCCGGGATGCCCTGCGTCGCCGTCTCCGACCCGGATGCCGGGACGCCCTGCGTCGCCGTCTCCGGCCCAGCTACCGGGGTGACCTCCGGCACCGCCGCCCGCGGTGCCTCCTCCAGAACCGGCGGCGCCTCCGCCGCCGCCGCCCGCAGCATCTCTTCCAAGATGACGCCGCCTCCACCACCATCAGTCCCCGCTCGCTCGGCCACATCGGCCCGCGGCGGGGTGTCATCCTCCACCTCCACGACCCCCCGGTCGGAGGTCACCACCTCAGCCCGGCCTCCACGGCCGCGCTCCCTCACCGACGATGGCTCAAAGACCGTCGCCGCCGCCACCGTGCCCTCCGGCATCTCGCACCAGACCGGTCCGCACCGGGTCGCGCCCATGCCGCCGCCACGTCAGTCCAAGCCTGGACCGACGCCGCCTCCAGCTCCGCCTCGGCCCGGTTCCTATCCCGCCAGGCCAGTGCTTCGGCGTCATTCGGATCCAGGCCGAGGTCCGAGTCGGCACGTCCCTCCACCTCGGCCTGGTCGGCAAGGTCGGACCGGCTCCTGCGGAACATGGCCCCTTCGGCAGTCACGGCTTCCACCGCCGCCCTCGCCAGCGCGATTGGCGACCTGGAGAAGAAGACAGAATGAGCAGAAAAGAAACAGGACTAGCTCGAGGAAAAATCTGAGCGCAACCGAGAGAAGAAGCTTACCCTGCCAAGACCGGGACCGGGGTTGGGCTCCCGTGCCCGCCGCCGCGCTTCCTCTTGGCCGGCCTCCCGGCCCCGGCCGGGTCCGCCGTGCGCTTCGGGGCCCGGGGTCGCGGCGCGACGCTGTCTTTTCTATGCGGGCGGCCCGGCGCCGCCCCATGCGAGGACCCGGCTCCGCCGCCAGCGTCGCCGCCTCCCCCGCCCAACACCACTACACCGACAACTGGCGTCAGCGCCGACCGTTCCGTGCCGCGGTCAGCAATTCAAGACACATGAAGAAAAACACGAGACTTACCCGCGCCACGCCCAGCGCCGGCGCCGGACTCGGCCTCCTCCTCCCTGCCATGAGCCACGGGCTCCTCTGGCGCCACCGGCTCCACCTGCGACGGGGCCCGGGCGTAAGGATGCCGAATCGCGTTCAAAAGTACTCCCCGTGTCGCGTCAGGACGGATGAGAAGGTGCACGGCAGCAAAGTAAGAAGACCAGACACTCACCTGCGGCGCCGGGTTAGACCGGCTGTACGGCGCCTTGCCGAACCACCAGTCCTCCCCAAGGTTGGCCTTGGAGATGTCGTTCACGCCGCGCGTGACCTGCTCCGCGGACAACCGCGTCGACCCCATGCGGTTGGGGTCTTGAAGGCCGACCATTTCGCCGATGAGGCAGGAGCGCCCCTGAAGCGGAAGGACCCGGCGCATGATGAACACGGCAAGGAGGTCGGTGCCGGTGAGCCGCTCCTGCGTCCTCATCACAGTCACCCGCTCGCAGAGATTAACGATCTCCTGCGACGGGCGCTTGGGCGAGTAGCCCCAGTTCGTCTTCGCCCGCGGCGGTGCGATGGCGAAGGCCGGAAGGTCGATGCGATCCGCGCCAAGGTTGCGGACGTAGAAGAATGATTTCTGCCAGTTCTTGGCAGAATCCTCCAGCAGGATCTTGGGGAAATCCGCCCCCGACCACTTCGAGATGACGGCGGCGCCGCAATCGGCGAACTCCCCGGCCGACGGTTCCTGCTGCTGCAAGGAGAAGAAGCGCGCCCAGAGGTCGATCGTAGGCTCGACCCCCAGGTACCCCTCATAGAGGGTGACGAAGCCGGAGAGCTAGACGATGGCGCCGGTGCCAAGATGATGCGGCTGGAGCCCGAAGAACTCCAGGAACGCGCGGAAGAAGGTGCTCGCCGACAGCCTGAACCCGCGCTCGAAGTGCGTGAGGAAGACCACGCGCTCCTGCCCCTTGGGCCGAGGCCTCTGCTCGCCGCGCGGCAGGCCGACGGCGATGTCCGTCTCCCGCGGCAGGTGCCGCGTCGCCCGGAGCTGGGTGATGTCCTGGGAGGTGACGTTCGAGCCCATCCAGGAGCCCGATGGCAGCGACATGATCGAAGGAAGAAGAAGGAAGATGGACGGCGAAGGAGTTCTTCTCGGAGCAGCGGGTGCCGCAGTGCGTCAATTGCAAAGAGCGGAGCGAGAGAAAGGGACAGGAGGGCGCGAGCGAGAATAATGTCCGCCGCCCTCCCGCCTCTCGATTTATAACCCTCGGTTTGAACATGGGGAAGTGGGGAAGTGGGATCGTCTGCATGCGCCCGTTCCACTACCCCGCAATAAGTGCGCACGTACACGCGCAGTAACTGCCCGGGGAAGAGCAACCGGCCCCCGGACGCCGCAATAAATCCGCGTGCTTGGGCCGAGGGCGCGCGGCGGTGGGCCCCAACCCGTCGCCCGGTCCCGTCATGCGCATGGCCTGTCAGGCCCCTCCGACTTCCGGGCACCACGTGGCGCCCGCGCAAAGCCCGAGGGATTGCCCCAAGATTCGGCGGGCTTCTCGGTCCCCGCCACGACCGAGACGCCGTGATCCGGTTTCCGAGAAAACCGGCACACAGTGGGTGTTGCCGGACCCGGCGCTCGCAGAATCCACCTTGCGTAAGGGGGAAACTGCAAAGGCCCACTCATCCGAAGACGGCGGACCTTCACAGCTTCGGGGACTACTATCGGGGGGATGGACCCCGGGCAGGCAACGGAACCCGGATCCTCTTCAAAAACAATGGGGCTGGCACCGCCCCTCAATACCGGCGCGCGCTTGGCCGGGTCGCTCGACCCAGCCAAACCCCGCAAGCCGGCCAGACTAGCCGACCCGGCAAGACACGTCGACTCGGCCCCAACAACTGGCGCAAGACAAGCCGAACCCGGCACGGCCAAAGCCTCCTCACCAAGCCAGCACCACCCATGGCGTGCTACGCAATCCAGCCGCGGGTCAACTCCCATCCCATCCAGGCCGTATTATGGGGACGAGACTTCAATCAACGATGACCGGGACAACAGTGCCCCACCCATGCCTCTGGTCAGCAGGAACGTGGCAACAGTGCCCCTCACCTACCCGCTGACCAGGGCCGGCGTGGAAATAGTGCCCCCACCCTCACCGCTGACACAGCAAGCGGCAACCTGATGGAGAGCACTGTACGCGACTCGACTCGGCCACACCCTGACGATCGACAAGACGGCGCACGGTCCCCCTAGGCTTGCGGGGCCCGCACCTAGGGGAACCTGGCGAACCACAAGCCCTCAGCGGGGCCCAGCCCGGGACCCCGGACACCGACAACACGGACCCACCGACTTATAACATTACCATTGTACCCCCGAGGGGTTGGACTATAAAACCCCCGGGAGGCCACGATCATTCGGGGGCGAAGCAGGAGGACTAGCCGCAAAACAGCAGCATCGGAGAGAAGGAGCAGCCCAAGCCTTGGCTAGCTTCCTTCCTCCTCCATACAGTTCCAGGAGCAACATTGTACTATCGATCATCCAACTATACTCGGCAGGACTAGGGGTATTATCTCTCCGGAGAGCCCCGAACCTGGGTATGTCCGGCGTCCCGCGCTCGCTCATGCCAACCTCGCCTCTGGAGCGCACCAGCGCCCTCGAGCCTCCTCCTCTCTTTAGCCATCCCTTGGCATCTGCCGTGCGCCCACCACGACAAATACTTTCCATGAAAATTTATGAACTTGGGTAACAATATTTGAGTAACATATATATAGTGGTTACACTATTCGACAAAAGGAGGATCTTCTTAACACGATTTTGACAACCATATAGTCCATATCTACATACTTAACATAGCAACAACTATCACTTTTTAAGAGGCTAATGGCCAACAACCATATGGTCTATTGCTAACTCTTGAGCACTGCATTGGTTTTCCCTCGAAGAGGAAAGGGTGATGCAGCAAAGTAGCGTAAGTATTTCCCTCAGTTTTTGAGAACCAAGGTATCAATCCAGTAGGAGGGTACGCGCGAGTCCCTCGCACCTACACAAACAAATAAATCCTCGCAACCAATGCGATAAGGGGTTGTCAATCCGTACACGGTCACTTACGAGAGTGAGATCTGATAGATATGATAGGATAATATTTTTGGAATTTTTGTGATAAAGATGCAAAGTAAAATACAAGCAACGGAAATAACTAAGTGTTCGAAGATTAATATGATGGAAAATAGACCCTGGGGCCATAGGTTTCACAAGTGGCTTCTCTCATGAGCATAAGTATTTTACGGTGGGTGAACAAATTACTGTTGAGCAATTGACAGAATTGAGCATAGTTATGAGAATATCTAGGTATGATCATGTATATAGGCATCACGTCCGAGACAAGTAGACCGACTCCTGCCTGCATCTACTGCTATTACTCCACACATCGACCGCTATCCAGCATGCATCTAGAGTATTAAGTTCATAAGAACAGAGTAACGCTCTCAGCAAGATGACATGATGTAGAGGGATAAATTCATGCAATATGATGAAAACCCCATCTTGTTATCCTTGATGGCAACAATACAATACGTGCCTTGCTGCCCCTACTGTCACTGGGAAAGGACACCGCAAGATTGAACCCAAAGCTAAGTACTTCTCCCATTGCAAGAAAGATCAATCTAGTAGGCCAAACCAAACTGATAATTCGAAGAGACTTGCAAAGATAACCAATCATACATAAAAGAATTCAGAAGATTCAAATATTGTTCATAGATAAACTTGATCACAAACCCACAATTCATCGGTCTCAACAAACACACCGCAAAAGAAGATTACATCGAATAAATCTCCACAAGAGAGGGGGAGAACATTGTATTGAGATCCAAAAAGAGAGAGGAAGCCATCTAGCTAATAACTATGGACCCGAAGGTCTGAGGTAAACTACTCACACTTCATCGGAGAGGCTATGGTGTTGATGTAGAAGCCCTCCGTGATCGATGCCCCCTCCGGCGGAGCTCCGGAACAGGCCCCAAGATGGGATCTCGTGGGTACAGAAGGTTGCGGCGGTGGAATTAGGTTTTTGGCTCCGTTTCTGATCGTTTGGGGGTACGTAGGTATATATAAGAGGAAGGAGTACGTCGGTGGAGCAACGTGGGGCCCACGAGGGTGGAGGGCGCGCCCAGGGGGGTAGGCGCGCCCCTACCTCGTGGCTTCCTGCTTGATTTCTTGACGTAGGGTCCAAGTCCTCTGGATCATGTTCGTTCCGAAAATCACGTTCCCGAAGGTTTCATACCGTTTGGACTCCGTTTGATATTCTTTTTCTGCGAAACTCTGAAATAGGCAAAAAAACAACAATTCTGGGCTGGGCCTCTGGTTAATAGGTTAGTCCCAAAAATAATATAAAAGTCAATAATAAAGCCCAATAATGTCCAAAATAGAAGATAATATAGCATGGAGCAATAAAAAATTATAGATACGTTGGAGACGTATCAAGCATCCCCAAGCTTAATTCCTGCTCGTCCTCGAGTAGGTAAATGATAAAAACATAATTTTTGATGCAGATGCTACTTGGCATAATTTCAATGTAATTCTTCTTAATTGTGGTATGAATATTCAGATCCGAAAGATTCAAGATAAAAGTTCATATTGACATAAAAATAATAATACTTCAAGCATACTAACTTAGCAATTATTTCCTCTCAAAATAACATGGCCAAAGAAAGTTCATCCCTACAAAATCATATAGTTTAGTCATGCTCCATTTTCGTCACACAAGAATGCTCTCATCATGCACAACCCCGATGACAAGCCAAGCAATTGTTTCATACTTTAGTAATCTCAAACTTTTTCAACCTTCACGCAATACATGAGCATGAGCCATGGACATAGCACTATGGGTGGAATAGAATATGATGATGGGGGTTATGTGGAGAAGGAAAAAAGGAGAAAGTCTCACATCAACGAGGCTAATCAATGAGCTATGGAGATGCCCATCGATTGATGTTAATGCAAGGAGTAGGGATTGCCATGCAACAGATGCACTAGAGCTATAAATACATGAAAGCTCAACAAAAGAAACTAAGTGGGTGTGCATCCAACTTGCTTGCTCACGAAGACCTAGGGCCCTTGAGGAGGCCCATTATTGGAATATACAAGCCAAGTTCTATAATGAAAAATTCCCACTAGTATATGAAAGTGACAAAACAAGATACTCTCTATCATGAAGATTATGGTGCTACTTTGAAGCACAAGTGTGGTAAAAGGATAGTAACATTGTCCCTTCTCTCTTTTTCTCTCATTTTTTTGGGCCTTCTCTTTTTTATGGCCTTTCTCTCCTTTTTTTATTCCTCACTTGGGACAATGCTCTAGAAAAATGATGATCATCACACTTCTATTTATTTACAACTCAATGATTACAACTCGATACTAGATCAATGTATGACTCTATATGAATGCCTCCGGCGGTGTACCGGGATATGCAATGAACCAAGAGTGACATGTATGAAAGAATTATGAACGGTGGCTTTGCCACAAATACTATGTCAACTAGATGATCATGCAAAGCAATATGACAATGATGAATGTGTTGATAAACGGAATGGTGGAAAGTTGCATGGCAATATATCTCGGAATGGCTATGGAAATGCCATAATAGGTAGGTATGGTGGCTGTTTTGAGGAAGATATAAGGAGGTTTATGTGTGAAAGAGCGTATCATATCACGGGGTTTGGATGCACCGGCGAAGTTTGCACCAACTCTCAATCTGAGAAAGGGCAATGCACGGTACCGAAGAGGCTAGCAATGATGGAAAGGTGAGGGTGCGTATAATCCATGGACTCAACATTAGTCATAAAGAACTCACATACTTATTGCAAAAATCTACAAGTCATCAAAAACCAAGCACTACGCGCATGCTCCTAGGGGGATAGATTGGTAGGAAAAGACCATCGCTCGTCCCCGACCGCCACTCATAAGGAGGACAATCAAAGAACACCTCATGTTTCAAATTTGTTACATAACGTTTACCATACGTGCATGCTACAGGACTTGCAAACTTCAACACAAGTATTTCTCAAATTCACAACTACTCAACTAGCACAACTTTGATATCACTACCTCCATGTCTCAAAACAATCATCAAGCATCAAACTTCTCTTAGTATTCAACACACTCATAAGAAAGTTTTTACTATCTTGAATACCTAGCATATTAGGATTTTTTAAGCAAATTACCATGATATTTAAGACTCTCAAAATAATCTAAGTGAAGCATAATAGATCAATAGTTTCTATAAAACAAATCCACCACCGTGCTCTAAAAGATATAAGTGAAGTACTAGAGCAAAAACTATATAACTCAAAAGATATAAGTGAAGCACATAGAGTATTCTAATAATTTCCGAATCATGTGTGTCTCTCAAAAGGTGTGTACAGCAAGGATGATTGTGGTAAACTAAAAAAGCAAAGACTCAAATCATACAAGACGCTCCAAGCAAACACATATCATGTGGTGAATAAAAATATAGCTCCAAGTAAAGTTACCGATGGAAGTAGACGAAAGAGGGGATGCCTTCCGGGGCATCCCCAAGCTTTGGCTTTTTGGTGTCCTTAGATTATCTTGGGGTGCCATGGGCATCCCCAAGCTTAGGCTCTTGCCACTCCTTGTTCCATAATCCATCAAATCTTTCACCCAAAACTTGAAAACTTCACAACACAAAACTTAGCAGAAAAATCTCGTGAGCTCCGTTAGCGAAAGAACACAAAAGACCACTTCAAGGTACTGTAATGAACTCATTCTTTATTTATATTGGTGTTAAACCTACTGTATTCCAACTTATCTATGGTTTATAAACTCTTTTACTAGCCATAGATTCATCAAAATAGGCAAACAACACACGAAAAACAGAATCTGTCAAAAACAGAACAGTCTGTAGTAATCTGTAACTAACGCAAACTTCTGGAACTCCAAAAAATCAGCCAAAATTGGACGACCTATACAATTTGTTTATTGATCAGCAGAAATTGGAATCAATATTTTATCGCGTTCTGGTGATTTTTAACAATTATTTGGGTGAACAGAAAGTTTCTGGAATTTTCTGCAAGATCAAATAACTATCATCCAAGAAGATCATATAGGTTTAACTTGGCACAAACACTAATTAAAACATAAAAACACATCTAACCAGAGGCTAGATCAAATATTTATTGAATAACAGGAAGGAAAAATATTGAGTTGTCTCCCAACAAGCGCTTTTCTTTAAAGCCTTTTAGCTAGGCATTGATAATTTTAATAATGCTCACATGAAAGACAAGAATTGAAGCACAAAGAGAGCATCATAAAACACGTGACAAACACATCTAAATCTAACATACTTCCTATGCATAGGCATCTTATATAGAAACAAATTATCATAGGAAGCAAAAACTAGCATATGCAAGGAAGCGGAAAGGAATAATAGCAATCTCAACATAACGAGAGGTAATTTAGTAACATGAAAATTTCTATAACCATATTTTCCTCTCTCATAATAATTACATGTAGGATCATAAGAAAATTCAACAATATAGCTATCACATAACGTATTCTCAACATGATCCACATGCATGCGAAGTTGACACTCTTCCAAAATAGTGGGATTATCATTAACTAAAGTCATGATTTCTCCAAGCCCACTTTTATCAAAAATTTCAAAAGATTGAATATTATCCAAATATGTAGGATCTAAAGTTGACACTCTTCCAAACCCACTTTCAATATTATTGCAAACACTATTATCAATCTTATATTCATCATGGGGCTTAAATAAATTTTCAAGATCATAAGAAGAATCTCCCCAATCATGATTATTGCAAGAGGTAGTGGACATAGCAAAACTAGCATCCCCAAGCTTAGGGTTTTGCATATTATTAGCATAATTTACATCAAAAGAATTTATAATAAAATCATTGCAATCATGCTTTTTATTCAAAGATCTATCGTGAATCACTTCATAAAGCACTTCATCACAATTTTAAAATTCACGGATTTCAAGCAAAACCTTATAAAGATAATCTAGTGCATCCAAATCACTAGGAATTGGTTCAACATAATTGGATCTCTTAAAAAGATTGGCAAGCGGATGAGGATCCATAGATATTAGCTTCTCTGTTTAGGAATAAATACTCAACTATTTCAACCAAACGTACAAACGAGCCAAGTAAGACATCAAGGCAACCGAAAAGACGAACGGAAAAGAGAGGGCAAATAAAATGGCAAGGGTGAAGTGGGGGAGAGGAAAACAAGAGGCAAATGGAAAATAATGTAATGCGGGAGATAAGGGTTTGTGATGGGTACTTGGTATGTTGACTTTTGCGTAGACCTCCCCGGCAACGGCGCCAGAAATCCTTCTTGCTACCTCTTGAGCACTGAGTTGGTTTTCCCTTAAAGAGGAAAGGGTGATGCAGCAAAGTAGCGTAAGTATTTCCCTCAGTTTTTGAGAACCAAGGTATCAATCTAGTAGGAGGCTACGCGCGAGTCCCTCGCACCTACACAAACAAATAAGTCCTCGCAACCAACGCGATAAGGGGTTGTCAATCCCTACACGGTCACTTACGAGAGTGAGATCTGATAGATATGATAGGATAATATTTTTGGTATTTTTGTGATAAAGATGCAAAGTAGAATAAAAGCAACGGAAATAACTAAGTGTTGGATGATTAATATGATGGAAAATAGACCGGGGGCTATAGGTTTCACTAGTGGCTTCTCTCATGAGCATAAGTATTTTACGGTGGGTGAACAAATTACTGTTGAGCAATTGACAGAATTGAGCATAGTTATGAGAATATCTAGGTATGATCATGTATATAGGCATCATGTCCGAGACAAGTAGACCGACTCCTGCCTGCATCTACTACTATTACTCCACACATCGACCGTATCCAGCACGCATCTAGAGTATTAAGTTCATAAGAATAGAGTAACGCTTTAAGCAAGATGACATGATGTAGAGGGATAAATTCATGCAATATGATAAAAACCCCTTCTTGTTATCCTCGATGGCAACAATACAATACGTGCCTTGCTGCCCCTACTGTCACTGGGAAAGGACACCGCAAGATTGAACCCAAAGCTAAGTACTTCTCCCATTGCAAGAAAGATCAATCTAGTAGGCCAAACCAAACTGATAATTCGAAGAGACTTGCAAAGATAACCAATCATACATAAAAGAATTCAGAAGATTCAAATATTGTTCATAGATAAACTTGATCACAAACCCACAATTCATCGGTCTCAACAAACACACCGCAAAAGAAGATTACATCGAATAAATCTCCACAAGAGAGGGGGAGAACATTGTATTGAGATCCAAAAAGAGAGAGGAAGCCATCTAGCTAATAACTATGGACCCGAAGGTCTGTGGTAAACTACTCACACTTCATCGGAGAGGCTATGGTGTTGATGTAGAAGCCCTCCGTGATCGATGCCCCCTCCGGCGGAGCTCCGGAACAGGCCCCAAGATGGGATCTCGTGGGTACAGAAGGTTGCGGTGGTGGAATTAGGTTTTTGGCTCCGTTTCTGATCGTTTGGGGTACGTAGGTATATATAGGAGGAAGGAGTACGTCGGTGGAGCAACGTGGGGCCCACGAGGGTGGAGGGCGCGCCCGGGGTGGTAGGCGCACCCCCTACCTCGTGGCTTCCTGCTTGATTTCTTGACGTAGGGTCCAAGTCCTCTGGATCATGTTCATTCCGAAAATCACGTTCCCGAAGGTTTCATTCCGTTTGGACTCCGTTTGATATTCTTTTTCTGCGAAACTCTGAAATAGGCAAAAAACAACAATTCTGGGCTGGGCCTCCGGTTAATAGGTTAGTCCCAAAAATAATATAAAAGTGAATAATAGAGCCCAATAATGTCCAAAACAGAAGACAATATAGTATGGAGCAATCAAAAATTGTAGATACGTTGGAGACGTATCATCTATATCTACATATTTAAGATATATAGTAACAGCTAGCACATTTTAAGAGGCTGAGGGCCAACAGCCACAACTATCCACTGGAAGCAGCTTGATCACGGCGACTCAGAATCTCGTCAATGAAAAGGAAGAGGCCTCCTGTGCCTTGGTAGTGCATGAGTAGAACAGTGTCTCCAATTTTCCAATATGGATGCATTGCCATGAGAAGCGAGAACTTGTTAATTTGAATGGTTCCATTTCTGCGAGAAATGCAGTACCTTGCAATCACTTTGGCGTTATTAGCAGGCACAAGTGTAATTCGACCACGTCGGGAAATCGATCCAGGAACTCCTACCGAGGGCAATTTCTGTTGACATGTAGAATAAAATATAATTGTAACATATTGTTGAAGATATATATAGTTTATGAGCATCAACATTAAAATAAGACCTTTTACCAGCATTTTGTGCACACAATTGGTCTTGTTCAGTGTGTGCACCATAGGTCTAATTAATCCCATCCAAAATCGTGCGTTCATACGCTGTGCTATCTCTGTCAGATTATCAACAAAGTTTATGACATGCTTCAAGTCCTTCCCGTGAAATTTGGTACGCTTAGTAACATACAGATCGTTCACTATGCATCCAACATATCCTGCTTAAAAGGTGGAAAGGTATTATTTATTCAGAACATGGCAGAAGAATATATAGTGTGCATAAATTGGTAAATAGAATTTGTTACTGCCTAGGAACAGAGTCAGAATATGATATCACAATTGATTGCTTAAATAGTGATCAATTGGTTGCTTAAAGTAATATGACAGCATGGAGAAAGTTGAAAGGACACTAATCTCGATCAGACTTTGATCGGCTGATGACGTTGGGGAAGTAAACATCCATGGTAATTAGACCATGCTGTGGTGCACGCACTAGAATTTTATTGCCAGCTTTCAGTTCATAACACTTAGACATTTTTCTCCAAAGGCCCGCATTAAAATAGGAGTGACCATCTTTATCAAGTTTTACGCTAACCGTCATTGTAAATCCATGTTGCGTTGTCAATATGACATCTTGGGAGTCATCAGCAAAGTAAAGCCCAAGATTTTCCTTCTACTCCTGTTCTTGCAAAGCAATGGATGTACAACTTGAAATAAAAATTAAGATCGTAAATTAGATATATTGAAATAATAGAGCAAGATGCAAATATGAGAGTAACTGATAGAATAGATCCATATATAGATGAAAACAAAGTACAAAAATATAGAATTAAAAATAGATAATGTAACAAAGATTTGATGCAAATATATAGATAATGTAGCAACAGACGGTATATGTTCATAAATTTAGGCCATTCCGACCGTGGTAGGTTGAGATTGAACATAGCGAGCGCTCCCTGAAGTCATTCGGAATGGTGAGATAGAACCTCGTTTCCGATTGGCCACGACCACAGTTGCCCGATTTGTGCTCGCACTGTGGACACATGAATGAACACCCACGAATCAACTAGAACAAAAATGATTCCACGACGATTTCTGCCGGTTGATTAACAGCGACGGACGAATTGCGATAAGAGATGAGTGAATATTTCGCTAATTAAGTTGATTACCCTCTCCATGAGAAAAGTCCCCGGCCCAATCCCGCAGAAAACCCCAGTCGACCAGAGTCTAGAATGTCGGTGCAGATAGGCGGCGGAAAGCAGTAGGGGCGAAATCCGGTGCCGTTTGGAGCGCGACCTACGCCCGCCGCCAACAACCGTCGAGCTTAGGGTGCAGAGTTGCGGAGGAGTCCACGGCGAGTGAGTGGGGAAAAAGTGGGTGAGGGTTTCCTTTTTCCTTTTGCATGTGTGAGTGAACACACACGGTTCGCAGAGGTGACGGAGATGCATCGTGTGCGATAGTAAATCACCGAGATTGAATGGGAATCCAAATTTCCTTTGTCCTTCATCCATGAGTTTTTTTTCTACGATGAACATAAACCCTGCTAATCACCGTGTTCAAATTTGACACATTTCCGGGTTCATTTACAATATTTAGGGGATTATGTGCATTTTGTAGGCATTAATGCACATAATTCAAATTCAAACAATCGGTGCATGAAAGGGTGCACAAGAACGGTCTGGAAAAATCATACTCGTGGTATTTAGTAATTTCTCAAGCCTTTTACAAGGAATGGGTAGAGATTTCAATGGAATGCGTGGCAATAGTCAACCACAAACGCGTCATTTACTGGGTTATCAACTATAGAACAATGAAATATGTGCTTGAAAAACATGACGGCTGGCATGGTGCCATGGTATGGCCTCACCGTGCCCTGGTTAAAAGCTGAGAAGGTTTGATTTATGTCGTCATGCACGCCCTTCATAAATCGAACCTTCACCGAGGAAGTTCAATGCTTTCGAGAGGGAAATCACCAAGATTGAAGGGGAATCCAAATTTCCGTCCTAGTTTGTCATTCAGTTTTTTCCAATGATCAACATACCGCCTCAAATGCAACGTGTTCAAATTTGACATTTTTCTGAACTCATTTACCATATTTAGGGGATTATGTGCATTTTCTAGGCATTAATTATGCACATAATTCAAATTCGAACAATCGGTGCATGAAAAGGTGCACAAGAACGGTCTGGAAACCATGCTCGTGCTATTTAGTTCATTCTCATGCCTTTTACAAGGAATGGGCATATATGTCAAGGAAATGTGGGGCAGTAGTCAACCATAAACGCGTCGTTTACTGGGTTAACAACTATACAAAAATGAAATACATGCTTGGAAAACATGACGCCCGGTGTGGTGCCATGGTATGACCTCACCGTGCCCTGGTAAAAATGTCGTCATGCACGCCTTTCATAAAACGAACCATCACCGAGGAAGTTTCATGGTTTCAAGGGGGAAATCACCAAGATTGAAGGGGGATCCAAATTTCCTTTGTCCTTTGTCCATGAGTTTTTTTCTATGATGAAATACAACCTGCAAATCACCGTGTTCAAATTTGGCACTTTTCCGGGTTCATTTGCCATATTTAGGGGATTATGTGCATTTCCTAGGCCTTAATGCACATAATTCAAGTTCAAACAATCGGTGCAGGAAGGGGTCCACAAGAACGGCCTGGAAAATCATGCTCGTGCCATTTAGTAAATTCTCATGCCTTTTACAAGGAATGGACAGATATTTTGATGAAATGTGTGGCAATTGTCAACCACAAATGTTTGTTTGTTGGGTTTTCAACTATAGAAAAAAATGAAATAAATGCTTAAAAAACATGACGCCTGGCATAGTGCCATGGTATGACCTCGCCGTGCCCTGGTAAAAATTTGAGAAGGTTTGGCTTATGTCGTCATGCACGCCCTTCATAAATCGAACCATCACCGAGGAAGTTCCATGCTTTTGAGAAGGAAATCCCCAAGATTGAAGGGGAATTCAAATTTCCGTCCTAGTTTGTCATTCAGTTTTTTTTCCAATGATCAACATACCGCCTCAAATGCAACGTGTTCAAATTTGACATTTTCCTGGGCTCATTTACCATATTTAGGGGATTATGTGCATTTTCTAGGCATTAATGGACATAATTCAAATTCGAATAATCGGTGCATGAAAAGGTGCACAACAACGGTCTGGAAACCATGCTCGTGTTATTTAGTACATTCTCATGCCTTTTACAAGGAATGGGTAGATATTTCAAGGAAATGTGAGGCAATAGTCAACCATAAACGTGTCGTTTACTGGGTTAACAACTATACAAAAAATGAAACACATGGTTGGAAACATGACGCCTGGCGTGGTGCCATGGTATGGCCTCACCATGCCCTGGTAAAAATTGGAGAATGTTTTCCTTATGTCGTGATGCACGCCTTTCATAAAATCGAACCATCACCGAGGAAGTTTCATGGTTTCGAGGGGGAAATCACCAAGATTGAAGGGGGGGGGGTCCAAATTTCCTTTGTCCTTTGTCCACGAGTTTTTTTCTAAGATGAACATACAACCTGCAAATCACCGTGTTCAAATTTGGCACTTTTTCGGGTTCATTTGCCATGTTTTGGGGATTATGTGCATTTCCTAGGCATTAATGCGCATAATTCAAGTTCAAACAATCGGTGCATGAAAGGGTCCACAAGAACGGCCTGGAAAACCATGCTTGTGCCATCTAGTAAATTCTCATGTCTTTTACAAGGAATGGACAGATATTTCGATGAAATGTGTGGCAGTAGTCAACCACAAATGTTTGTTTGCTGGGTTTTCAACTATAGAAAAAATGAAATAAATGCTTAAAAAACATGATGCCTGGCATGGTGCCATGGTATGACCTCACCATGACCTGGTAAAAATTTGAGAAGGTTTGGCTTATGTCGTCACGCACACCCTTCATAAATCGAACCATCACCGAGGAAGTTCCACGCTTTCGAGAGGGAAATTCCCAAGATTGAAGGGGAATCCAAATTTTCTTCGTTCTTTGCCCTGGATTTTTTTTCTACGACGAACATACTCCCTGCAAATCACCATGTTCAAATTTGGCATTTTTCCGGGCTCATTTACAATATTTAGGGATTACGAGCATTTTCTAGGCATTTAGCGCATATAAATACAATCCAGCTAGAGGTGCATGGGTGTGATGTGAGGGACGTGGATTGTCGTTTGATCGCGGCGCATCCTATGGTGCACACGCACGATCCGCGTGGCTGGGGTTCCGGCCAATCATAACGCAACACACAATAGGCTCAATGCACACTGTTTCCGGAAGCGACGGAGATGAACCATGTGCGATAATGAACGAGCAAAATTGTAAGGGAAGCCAAATTTCTATTGTCGTTTGTCGTTGAGACCTTGAATACCACCGCACTGTACGGCTGCCCGGCCCCTCCGTCCCAGAGCTTTCTCCAGGCGTCGTCCATGGCACCACGACGCACAGTAACCGGTAAGGAAGCGATGGCATCCCGCCGCGCCGCGTTCCTCGCAGCCCGCGACTGCACACATGGTAAGGAAGCGATGGCATCTTGTCGTGCCGAGTTCATCGCCGCCGGCAGCCAGACAGTTACATGGGCGGACTTTGAGGCTGCCATGGTCGAATGGGTGGTGGATCTAGAGGCGGCCAAAGCCGCACAGAAGGAGTGAAAAAGGAAGAAAGCAGTTAAGAAAAGAGAGTCCCGCCGCCGCAAGAAATAAGAGGCCGCATGCCGTGGTGAGGAGATCTTGGCGGAGATCGAAGCACGGTGGGCTGCCGCCTACAAGGCCGGGAAGGAGAACGCCGGCATCTGGCCAGCATGCTTCGATGGCAGCATGTGAGAAGTAGTTTAAGTTTGTAGTATTAGAGCAAATTACCAGTAGTACTTTAAGTTTGTAGTATTAACGTACAATGTCGGTAAGAGCATCCTTTGAGGGCTTTGAGCGTTGATTAGCATGTGTGCCAGTGTGCATTTTTTGCGTTAGTCATTAGAACATCACAAAAAACACGGTTTCTATGCCGTACCCGTCTGCGTTTTTTTGCGTTAATGACCCATAAGTCAGTTACATGTGTGATGTTTCCTAATAAACCAGGCGTACCATTGACCAAAAAAATCAAGGACACGTGTACAGTTTTTTGGAGACAGGATCTGCCAACTTTCTTTTTTCTCGCACACGAGTATTTTACGCGCTTCGTGTGTGTTGTGTGTTTCCCCCGCCCAAGTTTCAAGTTTCGCAACGAAATTTTCATTAGGCGCGCGATTTCAGAATTTAGTCCTCCAACCACATCCCCACCCTCAGTATCCCCCCTCGCGCCTCCCCCTACCGGCATCTCAAACTGCCGCCGCCGCAACCACAGCTTCAACCATATCTACGTTCTGCTCATATCCAGTCAGGTAACCCACCGATCTCTATCACGGCCCCGACCTGATTGCTTAAATGGCACCTGCGAAACATCCTCATGCCTCGAAATGCCCCCCGCCAGGAGCTGATGGCGGTCCATGTCGCGATGGCCGCTGTGCGTGTTGACCCGGAGGAACACCTCGCCTCCGCCTCTACCGCCGACATGGTGCAGTCTCTGGCCCAGTTGAAGTCCTCCAGTGACTACCCCCCAGGACTTAACAGGTAAGATCTAACTAGCTAAATCTTACCAATACCAGCAACAAACTTACAATACATGACTCAGGATATCACTAGAGATGCTGCCCATTTGCTATTTTTAGTGGATGCTAACCCTATTGTACTTAACATGCCTGTCCATGTACTTACGCAAGGTTATAACGGCCAATGCTTTTGTTTGCCGTCGAGGTGAGCTGCATCCCATGTCTTATAGTATTTCACATAATTTGTGCAATTGCAGTTTAACTTCTAACATTTACTGGTTGCCTGTAGGTACACATGTCAGTGGCACTGATCCACGCTTCGACCCGGAGGAACAGCTCGCCTCCACCGTCGCTGACTTTGGGCGGGCTCTGGCCAAGATGAAGTGCCCCAGCAACTACCTCTCAGGATTTACCAAGTATGTACTCAGCAGTTCAATCTTACCAATACCAGTTGCAATTAATGGCTATGTTCTATACGGTCGATGTTTAAGAATGTTCTAGTAAACATGCCTAACACGTTTTTGCTATTTTCCCTACCTTTTTATAGACATCTGGGCCATTCTCTGGTCTGGCAGCACCTGCCTTGTGATGTTTAACTATGCCAATTGCATTTGTATCAGTACCGGTTTCAATGTCTATTAAGTCTGTTGCAATTAACAGTTGAATCCATTTTTAAACAGTTGTATTTCAATGGATACAAACTTACAAAACATGACTTAGGATGCTGTTAAGCCTGTTGCAATTAACAGCTGTATCCATTTTTTAATCTGTCCATTTGCTACCATGCTACTCTCCGCAATGAAGATATACTAGAGATGCTGCCCATTTGCTATTTTTGGTGGATGCTAACCCTGTTGTACTTAACATGCTTGTCCACGTACTTACGCAGGGTCATAACAGCCGATGCTGTTGTTTGCCGTCGAGGTTAGCTGCATCCCATGTCTTACAGTATTTCACATCATTTGTGCAATTGCAGTTTAACTTCTACCATTTACTGGTTGCCTGTAGGTACAAATGTCAGTGGCACTGATCCACGCTTCGACCTAGAGGAACAGCTCGCCTCCGCCGCCGCTGACTTTGGGTGGGCTCTGGCCAAGATGAAGTGCCCCAACAACTACCTCTCAAGACTTACCAAGTAGGTACTCACCAGTTCAATCTTACCAATACCAGTTGCAATTAATGGCTATGTTTTGTACGGTCGATGTATTAAGCATGTTGTAGTAAACATGCCTAACACGTTTAAGCTATTTTCCCTACATTTTTATAGACAACTGGGCCATTATCTGCTCTGGCAACATCTGCCCTGTGATGTTTAACTCTACCAATTGCATTTTTATCAGTACCGGTTTCAATGGCCATTAAGCCTGTTGCAATTAACAGTTGTATCCATTTTTAAAGAGTTGTATTTCAATAGATACAAACTTACAAAACATGAATTAGGATGTTGTTAAGAATGTTGCAATTAACAATTGTATCCATTTGTTAATCTGTCCCTTTGCTACCGTGCTACTCTTTCGAAATGAAGATATCACTACAGATGCTGCCGTTTTATTATCATTTGCTATTTTTGGTGGATGTTAACCCTGTTGTAGTTAATATTGGCTTTCCATGTACTTACATAGGGCTACAATGGGTGATGCTGTTGTTTGCCGTCGAGGTTAGCTGCATCCCATGTCTTATACACCATCTATTCCTAAATATAAGTATTTTTAGAGATTCCAATATAGACTACATAAGGAGCAAAATGAGTGAATCTAGATTCTAATCTAAACTATATCAATAATTCTATATACATCCGTATGTAGTTCATATTGAAATCTAAAAAAAAATACTTGTACTTAGGAACATAGGTAGTTGTATTTTACATCATTTGTGCAATCTCAGTTTAGCTTCTAACATTTACTGGTTGCTTGTAGGTACATATATGAGCGGTACTGATCCATGCTTCGATCCCTTTTGCGTATGGGGCAATGAGATATTAATGAACAAGCATCAAGTGAGGAAACTAAGAAAGACTGTTAGGCGAAAGAAACGGGTGATTGGAATTAAGCTCTTTATTTACACTTTGTCAAAGACAACAGTGAACTTTAGGATGGTAAGTAATGTGTTTCCTTTTCCCCTTGCCCACAACAAGTTACTCTATTAGACCTCAGTATTTGTTATTTTTCCTTTTTCAGTGGTTTCTGAAGCTATTTACTGATGATTACCTTGCAAACAACATGACCCGAGTGGAGGCAACTAAGGTTAAAGTATATAATTCATGCTACCATAATAATGCTCTAGAAGTCTTCCTGAAGGCGGTGAAGGATGGGCGAGCGATCGTCACAAAGGGTTGGACAAAAGTGGTTCGTACCTATGGCATGCAGGAAGGCACATTATGGGCATTCCGCTTCTTCAACACCGTCGGCAGTCAAAATGATTTACACTTGTCTCTTCACCTTTACGGCCTTTAAATACTGTGGTTCATCATAGTTAATTGCTGCCTAATCCTGTAATTACTGAACATATTGTACTGGCAATTTTATTTATGGATTCGTTGTTGAACCATTGTGCTGAGAATTTGAATTGCATGTTTCATATTTTAAAATTTCCAATTCGAATAATAAATTACAGGAAAAAATAAAAAGAGAACAGACGGTCATGGAACTTTGCAAATGGTTCTGGCAGTAAAAGCGCTTGTGATGGATAGCCCAATGCCACATAGTTTTCTACATCAAATCGTGTGATGTAGTTAATGAAAGCAAACAGTTAACCAAGGCAGAGCGTGTGTGATAGTTACACCTTTCACACACGAGCGTATATATAAAACTGTGTGGGATATACATACGAACGGAAACGTTAACGTTTTCCCTGGATTGACTATGTGGGATATACATAAGAACGGAAACGTATTCATTGGATTGACT
The DNA here is from genome assembly GCF_018294505.1 of Triticum aestivum. NCBI lineage: Eukaryota > Viridiplantae > Streptophyta > Magnoliopsida > Poales > Poaceae > Triticum > Triticum aestivum. The sequence goes on from NC_057811.1 coordinate 58,742,574, forward strand.
ATGTGTGATATACATGCGAACAGAAATGTTTTTCTGGGATTCACTGTGTGGGATGTACATACCTACGGAAATGTTTTTCTCGGATTACCGTGTGGGATGTACATACCTACGGAAATGATTGGGTTTCGATGCTTTGCCTGATCGCACACGGCCCCAGCCTATGTCCCAGGAGGGCCTATCCCCAACGATTTCTGGATCGTGTGGGAAGGACCCCCCTATCGCCCACACTCACTTGGCGACGGTTCCAAATGCCGTCGCGGAAAGGGGTTAAAAACCGTTTGTATAGCACCGACGCGCACCAGTGATGTGATGACCACACCGGTGCTGCCAAGTGAAGAAAAAATTATTCAATGTCTAGTTAGGCATAGATGGACCACTTAACTATCATATGTATGCAAAATCATAGATAGATCCGAAAAGGCCCCAAAATGAACGTACATAGTATATTTTTATTGTTAATTAATCATAAGGGAGAAGGAATGAATGACAGAGTGGTGTAGAGAATAAACATTTAGGTAGAGAAAACGCTACCGCCCAGCTTTCAATTAATGTAGCTCTTACATTCATCAATACAACACAACATCACACCACATAGAAAAAGAAAGAAAGAAAAACAACACGATAAAATGATGCCGAGGAACAACCACACACCCGAGAAAACAACAAGCCAATATCGTTTGTTAGAGCGGCACTGCTTGTGGTCTGCTGGGTTATCGTTCTCGATCAAGCAACCAGAAGTAAGAACGTAGCCAACTGGAGAAGGGGACAAGCCAGCATGGGAGGCCATGCCATCACCATCACCTAGACATCAACAAAGATAATGCGATCCAGCTCCATCGCCGAAAGGAACCACCTGCTCCTCGCCCTGGATTGGAAGGCATCATATCGTGGGATGATTACTATGCTCACCACCCTAGAGCCTAGATGGAAACTCACGCCAAGGTCTCATAGTGAGGACTTCAAGCACCAACCTAAACTTGCACACCCAAAGAGGACTACCGCCGAGGCTACGAAGCCATCAACACGAAGAGAAGAAGCTGTCATCCACCCTACACCCGCGACCCCCAATAGGTAGGGACCTTGTTCATGTTCAGGTAGGGGTGTTCTGTGAATTCTTGAGCCGATCAAACTTAGAGGTTGTGGATATGAATCAGATTGGCCGATGCTTTCAATGCATGCTATGAGCAATCAGATTTCCTATTGGGAAAAACAATCCCAACTTTTTAGTCAAGGTTTGACAAAAATATTTGAGATTTGAATGTGAATGTTCATGAATTGGAGACTGGATTTTCTACTCCAGTCGTACCGTCGAGCTGAATGTGAAGGGGCATGAAGAGACTAAAGGGCTCCTTGAACCTTAAACCCTAACCGTAAACCGTAATCCGTAAACCCTAAACCCTAAAACTTTTGATCTAGTTTGATATGAATAAATTCAGAATTTTTTGATTTTGTTTCTTTTTTTTTAATTTACTATTCATCCGGGTGCACCTACACCTGGGAGCAGCCACACCTTTCTACGTTAATTGTTTCACCTCTACAGTGAGCATAAACATGATGTCAATGTTTTCTTATTCAGTTCCCGCAAAAAAATGTTTCTTATTCAGAATTCGTGCTACATGACAAGTAATTAAGGGTTGCACATTGTTCTGTAATTATGATATAGTATAACTCAGTACATGCAAAAATTGATGCTTTATCAGATCACTGAAGAAAGCTATGGAATTCAACAGCAAAAGCAGGCAACTATATATTGAATTGACATCACATGCTAGCAAGATAGACGTATCCAACGGAGAGGCACAAAGCTACTGCAGCAAGGAGCATATACTCAGGGGAGCACATGCTTGCAACATTATGGGTAAGGTTTGCGTGCATTTATCGATGATGTACATAGTTTTAAAAAAACCTGGTGATGTACATAGTTGCAAATGCAAAGAAGGTTAGAAAGCAAATGGTGATACGGGAGGGGCGTTTTGGCTCCCGGGTATGCTCTCTATATCTCAGCCGCTAAGATGTCCATCGAGATCTGTACCTCGCATTATTTCCCCCTTATACGGTACAACAGAAATGACAAAATACACTGCCTCATCCGTTTGTACGTATAGCTGGAGGAGACGCACATGGACGGAGGCGTTTGGGGGTGGTTGATGAGCGTCGATGGCCTGTACCGCAGCATGGCGATTGGATGTGGGTCCAGCTCGTTTTTTCTCCAGCGACAAGGGAGAAAGGGGATCTGGGGATAGAAGCGAAGGCTCTGAGTGTGCGGCGGCGGCGCAAGTGGTGGCGGCGACGGAGGCATATCAGCGAGAAGGCAAAAACTACATGCTCGCGTGGATCGCTCCCCGGTGGGCGAGAATGTGGCGGCTGACTTCCCAGTCGCTCCGGTTGACAGGTAATGGTTCATGCTGTATCAAACAATTTTATTTTTCGGATTTAGAGTCTCGTTGTGCTTCCGTTTGAGCAGTTCATCAGGAAGGTTGTAGGTTACCCATCTTCGCAGAGGAGGCGTGCAGCGCAGTGGCTCTAATGGAGATGCTGGGGAGCGGAGACGCTGCGGAAGAGGAATCCGCCAATGGATCCAGATGGGGGATCTCGAGATGAGGGGAAAACCTAGCGAGACGATTTGGTGAAGCTTGGCCGGGCTGATTGGAGCGATGCCGACTGCGGCGAGCAAACCAGTGTTGCTGCTGGTGGAGGCGCCATGTCCAATTTCACCTAAGTGAAGGTGATAACCCGGACACCATTGATTAGGGTGGCAATGATGGACCCCTGGGTGAAGATGGGAACAATGTGATTGAAGAACCTAGTCAGGCCAACTCTACCGCACGACCCCATTTTCTCCGGGTACGTCCGTTTAAAGTAAAACAGACATATCAGATGACCCAGCGGCAAACCACATTTTATTTTTTCATCCGTTTCGTGTCCGTTTCACCCCATCTCTGGACCAAAGTTGGTCTCGCAAAAGCGACAGAAAACGGACGCCTCCGTCCTCCTCTTCATCCGTTGTGTCCGGGCGTAACCCACATGTCACCCTCTCTCTTTTCTCTCCCCTGCCCACCGTGTCCACCCGCCCACCCACCAACGCATGCGAGGCGCGGCGGCCGTGGTGGCGGCTGCGCGCAGGCGGAGCGTTG